>NW_007578468.1:148803-162632 GCF_000690725.1 Stegastes partitus
GTCTGCAAAAAGCAGAGACGAGATCCTGAGGTCCCCAAACCGGACACCCTCCTCAGGGATAAGGGGCAGTCCTTGCGGAGTCCAACGCCCACTAGGAACGTGTCCGACTTATTGCCGAGAATGTGGACACAGCTCGCACTTTGGTTGTACAGGGACCGTATGGCTCGTAGCAGCGAGCCTGGTACCCCATACTCCCTCAGTGCCCCCCACGGAGTTCCTTGGGGGACACGGTCATAGGCCTTCTCCGGATCCACAAAGCACATGTGGACTGGCAGGTCGAACTCCCATGCCCCCCTCAGCAGCTCCGCAAGGGTGCAGAGCTGGTCCACTGTTCCACGACCAGGACGGAATCCACATTGCTCCTTCCGAATCCGAGGGCGATGACAATCGGCCATAGCCTCCTTTCCAGCACCCGAGAGTAAACTTTCCCGGGGAGGCTGAGAAGTGTGATACCTCAATAATTGGCACACACTCTCCAGTCCCCCTTTTTAAAAATGGGAACCACCACCCCGGTCTGCCACTCCACAGGCACTGTACCCGATGCCCACGTGACATTGAAGAGACGTGTCAGCCATGACAGTCCGACAATGTCCAGAGCCTTCAGCATCTCAGGGCGAATCTCGTCCACACCTGGCGCTTTGCCACCGAGGAGCTTCTTAACTACCTCGGCGACCTCTACCATGGATATGGACGCAGAAGCCCCCGAGTCTTCAGGCTCTGCCCCTTCAGCAGAGGACGTATTTACCGGGTTCCGGAGTTCCTTGAAGTGCTCCTTCCACCGCTCGACGAGATCCCCAGTCTGGGTCAGTAGTTCTCCTCCCCGACTGTACACAGCTTGGGCGAATCCCTGCCTCCCCTTTCTGAGGCGTTGGACGGTTGCCAGAACTTCCTCGGGGCCGACCTAAAGTCCTTCTCCATAGCCTCCCCGCACTCCTCCCACACCCAAGTTTTAGCTTCCACGACCACCGCAGCTGCAGCCCTTTTGGCCAGCTGGTACCTGCCTGCTGCTTCAGGAGACCTCCAAGCCAACCAGGCCCATAAGGTCTCCTTCTTCAGCCTGACGGCTTCCCTCACCGCCAGTGTCCACCAGCGGGTTTTGGGGTTGCCGCCACAACAGGCACCAGTGACCTTCTGGCCACAGCTCCTAACGGCTCCTTCTGCAATGTAGGCTTTGAACATGGACCACTTTGTCTCCATGTCCCCAACCTCCCCCGGGATGCAGGAAAAACTCTTCCGGAGGTGGGAATTGAAAACCCCACAGACAGGGGCCTCTCTCAGATGTTCCCAGTTCACCCGCAGTACGCGTTTGGGTTTACCAGGTCTGTCACCAGCCTTCCCCGCCATCGGATCCAACTCACCACCAGGTGGTGATCAGCTGACAGCTCTGCTCCTCTCTTCACCTGAGTGTCCAAAACATACATCGGATGATACGACTACAAAGTAGAACCTTTGGCCTAAGGTACTCTGGTACCAAGTACACTTATGAGCAACCTTATGTTTGAACATGGTGTTTGTTATGGCCAATCCGTGACTAGCACAGAAGTCCAAAAACAAAACACCGCTCAGGTTCAGATCAGGCAAGCCGTTCCTCCCAATCACGCCCCCACAGGTTTCACCGTCATTGCTCACGTGAGCATTGAAATCCCCCAGGAGAACTATGGAGTCCCCAGGCGGCACCCCTTCCAGGACACCCCCCATGACTCCAAAATGGCCGAAAACTCTGAACTGTTGTTTGGTGCAAAAGCACAAACAACAGTTAGAGTTTTCCCCTCTGCAACACGCAGTCGCAGAGAGGTGACCCTCTCATTCTCCGGGGGGAAATCCAACAAGGCGGCGCTCAGCCGGGGGCTTGTGAGTATCCCCACATCCGCCTGGCGCCTCTCACCGTGGGCAACTACGGAAAAGGAGAGAGTCCAACCACTCTCCAGGAGTATGGTTCCGGAGCCCTTGCTGTGCATGGAGGTGAGCCCGACTATATCTAGCCGGTAGTGCTCCACCTCCCGCTCCAGCTCAGGCTCCTTCCCCGCCAGTGAGGTGACATTCCATGTCTCCAAAGCTAGTCTACGCCACCAGGGGGCAGTACGCCAGGATGCCGGCTCCTGCCTACCACCCGGTGGGCATAGCACCCGACCCCACACCTCTGTGCAAACAGTTGTTTGTAAGTATAAAATGCAGGGCACAATTGTGTCTGAGCCACAATCAGGAAGAAAGCACAAGCTGCTGAATTGGTCAGAGGAGTCAACCTGGAATTAGCCCAAGAAAAGGTCTAAATTAGAAGCTGCTGAAACACAGGTGTCAGTGTCCCCAGTCAAGTGTATTTTACATACAGCGATCCTTTTTTTTTTTTTTTTTTTTTAATTTCAACTGATTCCTTTTATTTCCTAAAATAGGGGACAGCAATAAATGCATTAGTTATTTGTTCAGTGATTCATTTAGTCATGCATTTATTCATGTATACATTTCTACACATTTTAGACAGGACATTTGGTAAGATTTAATGTCTTGTTTCAGACTGACATGCATTTTTGTGTTTGATGGAGACTCTGCTTGAGTGATGATCTGGAACAAGCATGACATGGAGTCCATGAGATCAAAAACCCATGGCAGAGTCTGAAATCCACATTGCTTAAATGAATGGGGAACATCTTAAAATAGCCACATAATACAAAATCCAGTTTACATGGT
This sequence comes from Stegastes partitus, assembly GCF_000690725.1. NCBI lineage: Eukaryota > Metazoa > Chordata > Actinopteri > Pomacentridae > Stegastes > Stegastes partitus. Next base: position 151,489 of record NW_007578468.1, read on the forward strand.
TTTACGGGCACAATTATGTACCATCTCTGTTCTACAGTCCCACAAACATGAGAAACAACCAGTCCTCTAGTTCTTGGAGAAGAAGTTGCAACACTGAATGGGATATCATAACAGGATGCACACTGCTCCCAGGTGGCTCCTCTGCTCTTCTTCTCTGCCACTGACTGAACAGAGTAGATGCAGAGCGGTGTGCTGCAGCCCTCTTTATTATCTTGTTGAGGGTTATGATATTGAACCTTTAAAGGAGGAGGATGGGGAGAATGAGATTTGCAGATCTGCATAGGCTGGTGTAGCAGCAATGTGGTGAATATGAAGTGGGCAAAAAGAATAAACGCTGCCTCAGTTATAAAGCATGCTCAGCGGGTTGGCTGGACTGAGGTAGTGAACGATTAGACTTGTGACTTGTTGACTCTGTGCCTGTCTGAACTACGACGAGGCTCCATACGTTTTTTTACTCGTTACACATTTACATTTACTGGACATCCAATGCTTCCTTCACTGATTCAACTTTGCTCATGGTTATTACGGATCAAGTTACTTTATTATCCATAATTGTTTTGTCAAGTCACATTTGATTGTTTTTATTTATAAATCAATTTTTTATCCTGTTTTATTTATTCATTCATTTTGTTCCGTAGTGTTAATCATTTATAGTGTCTTTATCTGCTTCACTTGATCATCACTTTATTATTCAGTAATAAATTGATTTACGCATTTAAATTCATTGATGATTCTTTTATAAATCATATTTGTTGACTTACATTTGACATTTTCTTATCAACTCATTGTGACTTAATTTATTCATTACTGTATTATTCATACATTCATAAATCATGAATTACTTGAACTATACACCAAGTGATTCATACATTCCTTTTTCTTCTTGTATTTTACAAGTTCATTACACGTAACATAAATCTGTCCATTCAAAAGAATATTCCTAAATTTTGTCAAATTTTTCCATCCTTCACAACACAAATTTTTACTTTAGTTTTGGGCCTTTTTTCCCATAAAGTATATTTTCACACTTGCAGCCAGTGGGTTTGTAACATTGCTCTGTGTAATATTTCAACAGAAAACCATTCAAGCATATGAGTTGCTGCTGTGGGGCTCAGTGGGGAGCAATGATAGCACTACTGCTATGTGGTGTCTGTGGGCAGGTGATTTGAGGCAAGGCAAGAAATGTCAAAGCCAATCATATCTGAAATGTGCCATTATGCAGTCCTAATGCAGATTAAAAGCTTTCAGTATCAGCACAGAAGAGCTTCACTTTAACTGTGCTTACTTCCACTGTTTCTACATCTGATCAACAAAAACACTAAAAGCCCCCAACTGCAGCTCCACATCACAGCTCCACTCTTTAAAAGGTAATTTTCCTTTTATCAGGGCCACAACAAAGAACAGCACATACGTTCAGATTTGGAATGTGAATATGTCCCCCTGAGTGCTTGTATGCATGTGTGTGTTTACAGTCAGAGAGTTCATTAGGGTTTTTCGTTTTATGAATGTCATTAAAGGGGGACACTGTAGAGGGGGTCAGTAACTTGAAGTTCCTGGGAACATACATTTCTCAGGACCTTACATGGCGCACCAACACCAGTGCCCTTGTGAAAAAGGCAGATCAGCATCTGTACTTTTTCAGGTCACTGAGAAAGGTCAGCCTGTCCCAGGAGCTGCCGCTGTCCTTCTATGGGTGTTCTGCAGAGAGCATCCTCACCCACAACATCTTAGTGTGGCTCAGGAGCTGCTCTCAGCTGACAAGAAGGCTCTGGAGAGAGTCAGGAAGTCAGCACAGAGCATCATAGGGGCACTGCTGTCCTCTCTGTCAGACATCTATGACACCAGATGTCTGCGCAGGGCCAGAAGTATCACCTTCAATGGTTCACACCTGGTGGACAGTAGAGGTACTTCCTGGCCAGGGCTGACAATCCACTGAAGCGGCAAGTGTTACTCTTCCACCACTCCAGTGGGTTCCCTTTCTTTCTTTCTAACACTGGCTCCCTCAAGTACTGCTCCAGCTCTCCAAGGACCCCCTTAGGTGCCTTGTCTTGACTTGTTGAAGCAAGCATGGTGTCGTAAATACTGTCCAGTACACTGGGATTCTGGCCCTCCTCCACCCTTCATTTTTTGGGGTCTCCCTCACCATCATCATCACTAGCAGTTTCTGCTGGCATTGTGTCTGCTTGCATTGCTGCAGTCGCGACCTCTTCGCTGAGCCAGGCTTTAGCTTTGGCCAGTGTCTCTGGTGAGAAGGGCTGCTCCTTGTAGCGTGGATCAAGGAGACATGCCAGCACCACCTCTTTTGTCTCTTGCACATGGGAGAATCTTTTCTCCAGGCTCTTCAGCATGGTCTTCATCAGTGTTTTGAGTCCTCTGCTGCTTGGTCCCTCTGACTCAAGGAGACACGTGAGCACTGCAACACACGGTAGGTTGCAGGAGGCAGAGGAATCTTCTTTACTCATTTTGCATGTTATTTCTTCCAGTGGTGTCAGTGTCTTCACCAGGTTGGCTGCCACATCCCACTCCTCTGCAGTTGGACATACAAAATGTCCATGGTCACTAGAGTAGGTTGTGACAGCTCTCTTTTGCTCCAACATCCTGGCAAGCATATGAAGTGTTTAATTCCATCTGGTTGGAACAGCCTGGATGATGGAATGGTGAGGAACACCAACCTCCTCCTGAATAACAGACAATCTCTGCTGTGCTACAACTGAGTAGTTAAAGTGCGTGGCTATTCTTTTTATTTTGGCCAATATGTCCCTCACCATCCTCTGGGAGGTGAGGCCATCATTGATCACCAGCTGAAGAGTACAGCTCAGACCAGGCATCTCTGCAAGTTTCATTCCTTTGATCATGTTTGCACCCTCAGCAACAGGTGAACACGCTGTGCATCAATGTCCCATCCTTTTTGTAAGGTCAGGAAAGTCTCGCTAATGTATTGACCTGTATGGGACCCAAACATGGTTTTTACATTCAGCACAATTTGAACTCTCTCCCAGTTTCTGTCAATGAAATGTGCAGTCAAGCTCATGAGAGCCTCCGTTGCTCCAGACCAACAGTGGTAAAGGCAATGCTATTCCCTGCATTTTCCATGGAGAGAATTTCCTTTACTCTTCTTGCAACTTGTGATTACATTTTGTGCATCAACTGAGTGCGGAAAAACTTTTCGCTTTTAGGAGTATATCGTTGTTCTGCCTTGGCCAGTAATCTTTTAAAACCTTCACCCTCCACAACTGCATAGGTCAAGATGTCAGTAGCAATCATTTCCATTATCAGTTTGTCCATCTCTTTTGATCGTGGATTATTTGGGGACCACTTTGTGGTTCTTTCAAACATTTGTGTGAGTGTGGGCTGAGTGCTCTTTGACACTTGTTGTGCTACCTTTTCTTGTGTTTTCTCATAAGTATCTTTATGTTTTGATTTCAGGTGTTGCCAAAGATTTGTGGTGTTTTTTGATTTAAGCTTTCTGGATCCTTGGTTTAATGAAGCTGCACAAATATTGCACACATCACCAGAGATGTCCTTAGTGTAGTAGTCCCACACTTTGCTTTGTCCACTTTGTGCCATCTGAAAAAAAGAAGTTAAAAGTATGAATTTAAGAAGAGAAACATTATATGTATTAGTAAAAAAAGAAAAAAAAGAAAGAAAAAAAAAAGTTTTCCGAACAAAGATGTCTGTAATGTGGGGTGTTTTATTTAAGTATTTAAGTTACGAGCAGAACATTATTTATGCAGCCCTCTAGTACCCTTTAACGTTAAATCACATTTTCTCTACTTCCTTATTTTCTTTGCCATGAAGTAATGACTCATATGAACCAAAATAAAAACCAGACACCTTCTTGAGATGTCTCAGACAGAGTTGCATTTAAAAATTTAGTAGTCACAAATTGTCTGACTTATTATATATTATCTGATTTTACTCCATAACAATGCACAGTGAGCTGCTGTTACAGCCTGTGTCATGTTAGAGTATTTTCTGACAAAGTAAAACTAATAGTGACATCATAACAGTTGCTGAAGACACACAGTAATGTTCACATCACTGCTCCTTATCACCTTAATATGCAGCTGGCGGAGTGATGAATGGTTGTTCTGTACTCTAATATTTTGTACACTTACACTATTTTTGCAGATCCTTACTGGCTTTAAGCTGTTAGCTAACACTATGTTAGCTTGGCATAACTACAGCGATGTTATTGCTAACATCTAACATAAACAGACAGGGAGTAGCTTAAGCTAGGTTAGCACAACTTTAGCAATGCAACGTAAATGAAAAGCATGACCAACGCAACAAAGCATGCGTCAGTCGTCATGACACATGGCAAAGAGAGTTAAAGTGAAACAGGAGACACGTTGAGTCATTGTTCAGGGTCCTCACCAGGATTTTTTGACAGCACATGGGGGGCGGGGGGCGGGATGGGTGTTAGAGAGAAGGAAAGCAGAGCCTCTGTTGTGGCTGGACAGAGTTTCATTGGTGTAAAGTACAGGGAAGTTAATGAAATTAATATCAATAAAAAAATCATTAAAAATATGAAAATGTATATTTTTTGTGAAACCAAGTATTGTAGTATGATCAGTAGGAGAGAAGTGATGGCTGTAAAGTGATTTTGGTGACACTGCAGTGAATACCAGTGACGTTATTAGATGTGTTTGTAGTGTGTGTCTTCGCTGTAGCAGCAGTGTTGCAATTTGCAGACAGCGAGTACAGCGACCGCAATACTGCAAACGCTGCACCAATCCGTCTGTCAATCTCACGTTCCATCCGCCCCTCACTCGTGAACAAGACCCTGAGATACTTGAACTCCTTCAATGGAGGCAAAGAGTCTCCACCGACCCGGAGAGGGCAAGCAACCTTTATCCGGTCGAGAACCATGGCCTCGGATTTGGAGGTGCTGATCCTCATCCCGCTCGCCTCACACTCGGCTGCAAACCGCCCCAGTGGACGCTGAAGGTCCTGGTTTGATGAAGCCAACAGAACAACATCATCTGCAAAATTCTGTGGTTCCCTAACCGAACCCCTTCCTCCCCCTGGCTGTGCCGAGAAATTCTGTCCATAAAAATAATGAACAGAACCGGTGACAAAGGGCAGCCCTGGCGGAGGCCAACGCACACTGGGAACAGCTCTTAACAGAGGGCCCTGGACCCCATACTCCCGAAGCACCCCCCACAGGACGCCACGAGGAACACGGTCGAATGCCTTCTCCAGATCCACAAAACACATGTAGACTGGTTGGGCGAACTCCCATGAGCCCTTGAGCACCCGATGGAGGGTATAGAGCTGGTCCAGTGTGCTGCGACCGGGACGAAAACCAGACTGCTCCTTCTGAATCTGAGGTTCGGATCCTCCTCTCCAGGGACTCCGCCTTCGCCAGCTCCCGGCCCAGCCACCTGAGGGTCTCCGCCTTCGCCGCCGGTTTCCAGTCCGGCCTTCCGAGGGATCCCACCTTCTTTGCCACCGGCCTCCTGATGGGTTCCGCCACCAGCCTCCAGCCTGACTTCCAGAGGGTCTCCGTCTCATCCGCCACCAGCCTCCTGATGGGTTCCGCTGCTGGCCTCAAGCCCGACCACCCGAGGACCTCCATCTCATCCGCCACAGGCCTCCTGATTGGGTTCCGCTGCCAGCCTCCAGCCTGACTTCCGGAGGGTCTTGTCCATCGCCGGCCTCCTGATGGGTTCCACTGCCAGCCTCCAACCCAACCGCCCGAGGGTCTCCGTCTCGTCCGTCGCCGGCCCCCTGACGGGTTCCACCACCAGCCTCCAGCCTGACTGCACGAGGGTCTTCATCTCGTCTCTGTCACCGGCTCCGTCTGCCCGACCAACCTCTGGGCCATCTTCCACAGCGGTCCACCTGGAGGAGGAATATTTGTTTGCTGTGCTGACCCGCCCCAGGGCCATCCCAGGGCCCCGGATAAGTGGTAGAAGATGGATGGATGGATGGATGGATGGATGGATGGATGGATGGATGGATGGATGGATGGCTACAATGATGAGTTCAGAGGAAAGGTGAAAATGAAAAGTTAGGTTGCTGGCATTATTCCAGTTCTCAAAAAATCTCTTAAGTGTGATCAAAAAATTATTGTATGAATGTTATATTAAAGATATAATTACAGTATTGTGTGAAGTGATATTTTAGCATGAATAGTTTATTATGTCACTTTTAGGGAGGAAGACCATCGATGTTTAAAACATTTTTCAATTCAATCCTGTTCTTGAATTCTTCACATTATGAGGATATGACCTTACAGAATTATGCAGGGAAACCCTTAAAATGCTTTACAGTGTGTTGCTCATTCACCTATTGACCACCAATTGTGTAGGGGATCAATTAAATGAAACTAACATAAAAACACAATAATCATATTATAATTCAAAAGTCTTTTACAGAGATGGAAGAATGTACCAGAAGGACAACTATCTCAACAGAAGCCTCTCAGGCCTTTCTGGTTATACAGAAGCCACCGTTAAGTAAAAGGCAGACTAACATTATGAGAACAAGATTAGATTTACTGGTCTGAGGAAACAGAACTTGAACTCTTGGGGTCCTGTCAATATTTGCATTTTTTTTTCTCCCCGCCAGTCTGTGGAGGAATGCAAGAGGGCAGATGGGGGGAGCTTTAATTATCCTGCCATGGCACACATCATTCATGAGACTGTGGGACCTTGCATGCCACAATAAGGCAGATGAGACAAAAATCTGTTTGACCTGTCCGTGACTAAATTAATTATCCAATTATTTCTTTCCGAGTGACTGCGCTGCCCAGATAAATTCAGAGCTATTTACAACAGTGCTCCAGTGCTTCAGCAAGATAACAAAAGGCCCAGTTGTCACATAATCACTTCACATGGTAATTGATTGGCTCAAAACTCCTGAGACTGCCAGGAACACCACAGATCTGTAAGAAGTCATCAACATATATTTTCTGTTAGGAAAGCAGATGATAAGTTAATGAACCCCCCCACAAACAAAATAAATAAATGAATAAATAAAAAATGAGGAACTGAAAATAAAAAACATTCATGAAAATTTTACTTAACAAAATTGGCTTAATTTGTCTATTTTGTCACTAATTTACTGGCAGATCCAGCTTACGTCCATCTTCAGCCTTTGTAGCCAGTTGTTTCATTAGTGTTGCTGCCATCCATTTTCTTTTTATCTTTCCTATTCTGTTAGGAGGTGGGGAAGTAAAAGTATTGCTGCAGGAGCGGATGTCACTTTTGTCTAGGGTCCATTTACAACTTGGCAAGAGGAGGTGCAGCAATGTTTTAATTCAGGGTTTACACCACAGTCAAGGACACTGGCCAGCAGGGAGATATATCAGAGTTCTGTAACAATTTCAATGGATCAAAAGTGCTTCACCAGATACCGCCACTCTGCATGGGACTATACATCTCCTCTTGTTTTCCAGGAGTAAGCATATTTCTCTCCAGAAAACAAAAAAGTAAAGAGTCATATGCAATCTTTTCACTGCTTGGAAAAAAAAGTGTCAAAAGGCTGTTGTGTGTTATCTTTCTTTGAACACATAGGCTCAGTCATTTTCTCACATATGCTAATGGAAATCCATTTCCTCGCTTCCGTTTTTATTTACCACTTTTTTATGTCCAGACAACGTTAATGTTCAAAAAGAATGACTAAAAAAAGAACAGACTTGGCATGTTAAAGACAGCATGAGGAAAGTTAAATAACGTGTGCAATAATCATATTTAATGTGGACCTCACCCAATGACATGAGAGGAAGTAAATTTGGCATGAAAAGCCCATGCTGCATCTGACAGGAAACTTAAAAAAATGACCTGTAAGATCAATATAGCATGTCACTGGTCTGCAGGTCTTACAAAGACATCATGAGACCTAGCTCTGCAGTGAGAGCTGGGAAGAGTGGGGAGTGTCGATGAGTGTGGCAGCGTAAAACAGCAACACATCTCACTCAAGTTAGATAGAGGGGGAGATAGTTCAAATAAAGAAATATAATTATTGTTTTGATGAGTGACCCGTCAGACACACTCCTGTACTAATGTGTATTCATGACTGTCAAGGAAAAATATTCAAGGTTAGGATGTGCAAGAATTCACATACACTTACGCAAAGATACACACATTACAGAGTAGTTAATCCATGCTTTGATGGCCTGACCCTTTCATAGTGCTGCAAGGCAGGAAAAAAACACAAGCAGAGTGACCCTAACCATAACCCTGACCTCTCCTTGGAGACCAGAAGCAGAGGAAGAGTAGGAGGAGGATCCAAGGATTAAAAAACAACCTGAGGCATTCACTCTCCCTCTCTGCTCTCCTGTATTCACACAAGATCTTCTGAATAAAGGCTGCACGTTGAGGCCTAGCTGACTGTGAGAAGTGAGAATTCTATCTTGATGGCTACAATGACTTTTGCACTTTGTGTTCTGTTAGAGGAAAAATCTCAACTTAGTGAATCTATACACTTAGTTTATAAACCATACTCTCAGATTTCTCAGATTTGTAAACAGCCTACCGTCTTTCCCAGCCCAGCCCTCTCGAGTGAGCAACCTGCAGCAGCCAACGACTCCCCACATCTAAGGATTCACTTTTCACAAGCACAGTATCCCCGGAGTACGGATTCCCCTCACTGGAGCTTTGGACGGAGACCCCCAGATTACCCTCTCCCTCGTCACCTCCCTCACTTGACCAGCATGTGCCTGCACTCCCCCTCCTGCTTCCTTGGTGTCCTCACTTCTGTTCCCCAATAAAAACCCCTTTATTAATAGATAAGAAAAGAAAAGAAAAAAAGTAGTTTGTAAATCCCTGAGCACAATTTACAAGCCAAGGAGCACAAATTACATAACTGTGTTGATTGTGAATCTGAGAATACACTTTTTTAAACATAGTACAGTCTCTATGAGGCAGTTTGTTTGTTTTTATTTTTTCAGGAAGGTATGTACATACTTTTTTTTTTCTTCTGAGGCTGGAATTGTATAATGGACTTATTGTTGCCATTTGTAGCTGTTGAAAGCAAAGTACCCACTACAATGACCAGCTGCCAACAATCAGGTTACATTCACACAAATATGTTTTCCTTTCATAATGCATAACTTCTGTTATGTTTACACCTTGCATCCACATTGCTCCAGAGGTTGCTTACAGGAGGAGTGAAATGAATGGGACTCAGACAAAGGCTTAAAGTTATATAAATGCCGGCTGTATAATGGCAAGAAAAAAGCAGCAAAGTAAAGAAAAGCGGGTGGCCATCATTACTTTAAGAAATGAAGGTCAGTCAGTCCGAAAAATTGGGAAAACTTTGAAAGTGTCCCCAAGTGCAGTCACAAAAACCCTCAAGCGCTACAAAGAAACTGGCTCACATGAGGACCGCCCCAGGAAAGGAAGACCAAGAGTCACCTCTGCTGCAGAGGATAAGTTCATCCGAGTCACCAGCCTCAGAAATCGCAGGTTAACAGCAGCTCAGATTAGAGACCATGTCAATGCCACACAGAGTTCCAGCAGCAGACACATCTCTAGAACAACTGTTAGGAGTAGACTGTGTGAATCAGGCCTTCATGGTAGAATAACTGCTAGGAAACCACTGCTGAGGACAGGCAACAAGCAGAAGAGACTTGTTTGGGCTAAAGAACACAAGGAATGGACATTAGACCAGTGGAAATCTGTGCTTTGGTCTGATGAGTCCAAATTTGAGATCTTTGGTTCCAAACACCGTGTCTTTGTGCGACGCAGAAAAGGTGAACGGATGGACTCTACATGCCTGGGGCCTCATTTATCATCAGTGAGTACGTACAGATATGTGTGTAGAGCGTGCGTACGAACATTGCTACGCAAAGTATGGAATTTATCAACTTGTACTTATACTTAGGAATGTGCGCAAATATACGCACACCTCTGACCATGCGTACACACATAATCTAGCGGTAGAACAGTGAAACTACAAATAGAAAGCATTCGGGGATTTTGATCACCGGCACATTCCAGCGTGAGGTTGGAGACATATGCGGCATTTCCAGCCACCACTGAGCAGAATCAAGCCGGCAGTGTTGGATGCCATTACTCCACTGGCCCCAGCCTACATCCAGTTCCCTTACAGCCATCACCGATGAGCCCAAATCAAAAGGGGACTTAACGCCGTCGCTGGATTCCCAAACATATGTGGAACCATAGACAGCACCCACATCACAATCAAAGCAGCATCACTAAACGAGCTTAATTTTTTAAATAGAAAAGGGTTTCATTCAATCAACGTACTGATAATTTGCGATGCGCATTTGTCGCTATCCAACGTTGTTGCCCGGTGGCTTGGAGGAACGCACGACTCATTGACTGAGAAGAACAGCTCTGTGGGTGCGTCTCCAAGCAGGAGCTGCTGAAGATGGCTGGCTTAATTGTGAGTGTCACAGAGTGTGGAAATGTTTTAGCTGGACTTTGTTTGGTTATTAAAACATGTCATCTGTAGTGATCAGGGTTTTCCACTGGGTGAATGTTCGGTATTAATTTGTCCTCCTCCAGTTGGAACCATTTCTCTTTTATGGACTGTGATGCGTTTTTTGGCACTGAGCTTAACATCAAACCACTTTTGAAAATTTTTGCCAGCGATCTGTCCTCTGACCCAACAGAAATAACTGTGGTGTTTATCTTGTCCCATGCAATATTTCTTCTTTCGCTGGCTATCCCAACATTTCACGCACCAAACAATATTTTCTTTTTTCCTTCAACCTCGCTGATGAGTACCTCGATCTCAGTTTCATAAAAGTTCCTCTTTTTCGCCACGACAATGACGACAGGTGAGGAAAAAACAAATCTTCACTTGCTTTATAAAGAGGCGTGTTGTTGCCCTATGTGGTGATTTGGAGGCGTTCCTGAAGGCAACGTGCACGAGCACGGAGGTTAAGAACAAGTGGGATTTATCAACACTGATGTACATACGACCCCCGTACGCACGTTTGATAAATACGGATTTTTTTGTACTTACACACACTCTAAATTTCATTCGTACGACAGAATTTAGAAGCTTTTCTACGCACTGATGATAAATGAGGCCCCTGGTTCCCACCGTGAAGCATGGAGGAGGAGGTGTGATGGTGTGGGGGTGCTTTGCTGATGACACTGTTGGGAATTTATTAAAAACTAAAGGCATACTGAACCAGCATGGCTACCACAGCATCTTGCAGC
>NW_007578468.1:164192-168755 GCF_000690725.1 Stegastes partitus
GACTGCCTGCCACCGACTCGAAGGCGTGCTATGGCCAGGTGGCGCTGCTCGTCCGTTAAGTGACGTTGTGTGTTCATGGCTTTTTGAACAATGAACTTGAAATGACTTACTAACAATACCAGCTTTTTATACCCACAGAATGTTGAAATTGGTGCCACACTGAAAAGGGTTGTCTTTTAGCTTTTTGGTATTGGCCCCAATATGTAAGGCACACTGTACACAGTGAGACCATTACATGGAAAACCCAAAATGAGGTGTGTCTATCACCCCAATACAATAGCCTCCCTGTCCCAGAAATCTCTGAAGTGAAACAAAGACTGTATGTATGAAATCCACTGAGTCTCTCACAATATCCCTAACTTATTGTGAGTAGTGTATAATTCCACATGTGTTAATTCATAGTTTTGATGCCTTCAGTGTGAATCTACAATTTTCATAGTCATGAAAATAAAGAAAACTCTTTGAATGAGAAGGTGTGTCCAAACTTTTGGACTGTACTGTATATAGTAAAAATAAATATATTGCAATAGCAGCAGCAGGAGGAATAGAGGCACTGGCAGAAACGGGCGCACTCGCCTGCCTTGTTCCTTCCAATTGAACTGTTGGATGCACAGTTCTCCTGTCTGTGGAGGTTGTTTGTGGACCCTGCTCGATATGACAGTTTATTTTTGCAGATTCTGCATTCTGCCTTTATGTTGTCAATATTATAAAAGTGCATCCAAATGCTGCTCCATTTTCTCTCACTCATCTTTCTTTTTCGCACCTTCTCTCGTCGTCGCTCCTCTCTCTCCCCACCTGCGTGCTCCGTCCAATGAACACAAGCTAGTGGCGCACCCCCACCCCCCTCATCTTGGTGTATCCTCCTGTGATTGGTTGCACACAGCAAGCACGTGACAGTCATGCACTGCACGCATGGAGCACCCCTCCTCCAGTCTTTCTACCTGAGTTTTTTCTCGGTCTGTGGGCGGGGCAAAGAACGGCTCACTGACGGGAGCCGGCTCCCATCGTTCACTTTAAAGAGCCGGCTCTTTGAATCGGTTCGTTCGCGACCGACACATCACTAGTGTGTCCCGACCAGATACAAGCTTTTTGAAATGTCAGTTTGTCAAGAAACACCATCACGGACCGAGTGAAGGAACTGGCAGGAAATCTGGCGACACAGCTAAAAGAAGCGAGTCACAGTTATCTGGCTGTTTCATTGGCTGTGGATGAAAGCTCAGACAACATGGATTCAGCGCAGCTATCCATTTTTATTCGAGGTGTAAAGTCAGACCTCTCTGTCACTGAGGAGCACTTGGATGTAGTTGCCATGCACGGGACCACAACAGGAAAGGACATTTTTGATGCGGTGGAGAAGTTCGTAAGTAAAAAAGAAGTACCGTGGGAAAAATTGGTTGGGCTAACTACACCGGCAATGTGTGGAGGAAAATCAAGCTTGGTTGGACTCATGAGTGTGTTAGACCTGATTCTTTAGTTGGAAGCCCAAGAACAAGCCGGAGAAATCTTCAGTTCTCAGATGTAGAATTTATTTAGGCCACAGGTAAAGTTTTGCAGCGCTGGAATTCAGAGGGACAGAGAGGAATCTCTTTTTTCGGCTCCAGGTTACAGATATCTTCTTGGGCTATGTTCTTGGCCCCGAACATAGATAAGATTTGTACACTACCGAGTTTAATTGGCCAGTTGCTAATGGCGTGGGCAGACATACTTCTTCTGTGCTCTGTCCACGTCCTTGACATTTGGTAAGCAACGTGTGTGGATGTTGTTGGAACGGCGTGTAGCTAAAGTAACAATCGTATCTAATAGAAAAGAGGAGTTTCTGCTATCTCCAAGTGTACGAACCGGTTCTCACCGGCCATATTATCTTCAAGGACATATGCTGTTCTCAGTAGGAAAATATGAAACAGAATCATAGGCTCAATGCAAAATACAGATTCAGAATACATAACAGCTCAAAACATACTTAATTATAACAAGCGATAAAATGCAAAAAAGCAACTGTCACACGCCTCTAATATTGCATTATCCACCAAGAAGCTCTGTGTGGAAAGGTTCTGGAGCTGGATAATGTAATGGCCACTGTCATGAAAACAGTGAATTTTATTCGGGCGCGTGGCCTGAACCACTGCCACTTCCAGCTGTTCCTCCAGGAGTTTGACTCGGAGCACGGAGACATGCCCGACCACACAGAGGTAAGGTGGCTGAGCTGGAGCAAGTCCTCAAAAGATTTTTTGAACTTGAGGAAGAAATTGCTGTTTTCATGCAAAGCAAAGGAAAGCCCTTGTCTGAACTGTCAGATCCACACTGGCTGTGTGACTTTGCGATGTTATGTGACACAACCAAGCATTTCGCCCAACTGAATCAGAGGCTGCAGGGACGTAAACAAGTCATCACGCAGATGTCCGACATGATCACGGCTTTCCAGTGTAAACTTGACCTGTGAAAGTCCCAAGTGAAACAGAATAATCTTGCACACTTTCCTGTGTGTCAAAGCATCTCAGCCTCAGTTCCCGGTGCTTTTTCGTGCGGAGTTTGATTGGCGATTCGCTGACTTTAAAGCTCAGCACTCAGGCTTTGACATTTTTGCCAGTCCCTTCACCACCACCTGCAGTGCACCCCACAACCTTCAGATGGAGTAAATACAGCTTCAAAGCGACAGTGGCCTCAGAGCAAAGTTTCAGGATGCTGCAGTTGAGGACTTTTATCGTCTCTTACCCCCTGTTTGATGCCACAGCTCCGACTTCATGCTGCCCGTGTACTGTCCATGTTTGGGAGCACCTATCTGTTTTCGATCATGAATCTGAACAAGACCAAGCACAGATCACTCATCACTGATGACAGCCTTCATGCCGTTCTCTTGATTGCCTCAGCACAAGACCTTTAGCCAGACATTGACACCCTGGCCACGGGAAAACGGTGTCAGACATCCGGCCAGAAAATACACAAGTAAGCATTTTTAAAGCCCTGAATTAAGGATATAATATAATGTGTTTGAAACAAGAATAGGAACATTTAAATATGTGTGCATTTTAGTGATTGTGCTTGCATTTTGTTTTGTGTTTGTTATTTTCAGAGAATGGTCAGTGGATAAGGATGGTGTGTGAGATGGTTTTTCAGGGTAAGGACAGATCTACTTGGTGTGTTCAAGAACAGGCAGTATCACCTCAACAGCTTCAACCCAAACTTGACAATATAGTTATTAACTGAAATAATCCTTGTTTTGGGTTAATTGCATATAATGCTTTGTAGTCACTGTGTTTACAGGTTTATGTGTTCATACAGACATTGTTTTTTTTACTTATAGTTTTGTTTGTTGATTGATAAACTAATGTGGGTTCCTTAACCTGATAATTGAACGGATTTCTTACAATAACAAGGCTATTAGCTAGCAAAAATTTCTTCATCTATGTAATGTTTGTAACTTGAATAATAAATAGAAATGGTTATTTAACAATAGGGGAATAGGGGAGTGGTTACATTTATTTTACATTACATTATATTTAGTTACATTTATACTTATAGTTACACCTGGCCCTTTGAGGACAAACATAATGCTGATGTGGCCCTCAGTTAAAATGAGTTTGACACCCCTGCACTAGACCTTCCATCCTGAACAAATTTTTCCGATCCCGTTTGTCTCTGCTTGCCCCCACATGCACAGGGATCATTGTCCCTTAGATCCTTAAATCTTCTGACTGTTCTTATCCAGCTTTGACCTGCCAGCTAAGTTTTGAGTGTACCCAGCAACATCTGTTGTTAGCATTCTCTCAATCTGCTTTTGTGTTTGTTGATGTTGCTCTTGCCATTGTGTAGCTGCCAGCCCTGTAGTTTGGTAATACTTCTGTCCAGCCTGTCTTTGGATTGACTTCGTAGTCTGTTAACATATACTGTTCCTCGCCTTGTGTAACTTGGTCCTGGGTCAGTGATTGCAATTGTGCATTCTCTTCGAGTTTTTATTTTTGCTAGTATAACTTCCTGTTTGTGTAGCGTTAGTTTGTATCTGGCCCCTGTTTCATATACTCTGTAATTAGCTCTGTTCTCTGATTTTACGAGTATATTCACTTCAATTCAGTTCAATTCAATTTTATTTGTATAGCGCATATTTACAACAAGTCATCTCATAGCGCTTCACAAAGGTAGAGACAGAAACACCCAACAATCCAAAACATCTGCTTCAGCAGTCCTAAAGCAGTCCGCAACAGTGGGAAGGAACCGAAAACCCCCACAGGGGAAAAAAAACCTCCAACAGAACCAGGCTCAGGGAGGGACGGCCATCTGCCTCCACCGGTTGGGTGAGAGTGGAATGAATTATACAATTTAGTTTACAGTTAAACAAGTTGTTAGAATTTTTTGTCCTTTTGTAACAGGAGGCATCATGGTGGGGGCAGCAGGATAGAGAAGGTGAGACCAGCGGCTGTAGTTCAGGAGCTCCAGATCCAGAGACATCCACAGAGAGAGCAGGCGCAGGAGAACCTCGGGGGGAGTCACAGAGTTAGTCATATGTAATGGTGATAGGCAACTATATAAACATATACATACATACACACACATATGTATATATATATA
>NW_007578468.1:169402-171017 GCF_000690725.1 Stegastes partitus
TAATTAATGCAATCACTTGCTTTAGTGTGTGGAAATAAGTACATCTTATTTTCTGCCACACTAAAACCCTACACTGATAATAAAGAATTACAATAGTCCAGCCTAGAGGTTATAAATGCATGGACGAGTTTCTCAGCGTCACTCTGAGACAGGATGCTTCTGATTTTGGCAATATTACGAAGATGAAAAAAAGCTGTCCTACATGTTTGTTTTATGTGGGAGTTAAAGGACTATCCTGGTCAAAAGTAACCCCGAGGTTCTTTACTATGGAACTAGATGCTAAGGCAATACCATCTAAAGTAACTATCTGGTCAGACAGTGAGTTTCTGAGGTGCTTAGGGTCAAATACAATAACCTCAGTTTTGTCTGAATTTAAATGAAGGAAGTTACAGGTCATCCAGACCTTAATGTCCTTCAGACATGCCTGGAGTTTAAGTAACTGATTGGTTTCAATAGGGTTCATAGATAAATATAACTGGGTGTCGTCTGCATAACAATGGAAATGTATGCAGTGCTTCCTAATAATGTTGCTTAACGGAAGCATATACAGAGTAAATAATATTGGTCCTAACACAGAACCCTGAGGAACTCCATTATATCCTGCTAACTCATTGCAGTGTTTCCTCTACATTCATCTAGGAGTGGCGTGCCACCACTCCTATATGTCCTTTTTTTTGAACTACTGATGAGTACTAAACTACAGATAACTATCTTGCTCAATATCTACTCTTTGCGGGGTTAATACAATGTTAGTTACTAGGGATGGACTGATACCTCTTTTTGATTTCCGATACCGATACTTCAACTTTGAGTATCTGCCGATACCGATACCGATACCAATACCGATACCGATACCATCTCTCCTCCTAAACTTCTTTGGAAATACTTTATTTGCATGGATACATTTGTTTAAGATGGCTTATCAAAAGCCTCATACGATTAAAGCATAGACTTTGCTTTTCTAAGAAAGGAAAAAATAGCCAAAAGCATGTCTCAAAGTGAAACTTTTGCTGCTTTATTTGAGCTGCAATTAGACTACAGTGTGCACTCAGTGCCATTCAAATATTTAGAACAGATCAAAATGACACAGCAACATTAAGCTGCAATTTAAAGGCTAAATGACCAAAACTTGGTATTAAATAATAGTACCACTAATAGCCGCTCTCGGCTCTGTGCATGAGCAGTAGTAAATGAGGCCGGAAACGTTGTGAACTGCAGCGGGATCGGATCCAATAGGAAGGGTCTGTCTGCAGAGCCGGAGACCGCACGTACAGGCTGCTGGTAGAGGGCTGCACGTAGAGGCTGGACTCGTCTTCTACGGCCGTATAAGTGCACAGCTTCTAGTTCGGGTGCGCGCTGTAGTTTTAAAGGGTGATTTCACTCAAAATATACTTCCAATTTAAAAAATATATATTTAAGAAGAGTATTTTTAACCCCTTACCGCTCCCGCGTCCCGCCGGACATTACAGCCAGATGTGCTCGCTCCACAATCACGTTTCCCGACAGTATACACATCAAATGAAAGCTCAGAGTCTCCTCTTTCCGATGATATAAACCTTTTTGACCTGCAGCAACCACAGCGTTGACACAAAGAGCTTTTTGTACAGAAAAGCAA
>NW_007578468.1:171520-188013 GCF_000690725.1 Stegastes partitus
GGTATCGGATCGGCCAGTTACCACTGTGAAGTAAATCATCCGATACCGTAATTTCGTCCAGTATCGGACCGATACCGATACCCAGTATCGGATCGGCGCATCTCTATTAATTACTCGCGAGAGCGCGGCCTTGAAAGTGACTTCACATACGGCACCAGGCTCCAGGTCAGAGAGTCAGAAGAGGGTCGTCTTGGAAAATAGGGCAGCAACTTACCGGAGAAAAGGGAGACTTATTAGCTTAAAGTTAAGTGGACACAAATTGCCAGCATAGAGACCAGAGTGTTAAGGTAATTCAATAGATTTTACAAGTTAGACATTCGTAAAGTGTTGATTGCCAGCTAACGTTACGTAATATATGCTATTATGTATTCTGAATCTGTATTTCTCCACTGAACCTATGATCCTGTTTTGCTTTTTTCTACTGAGCACAATGCATGTCCTTGAAGATAAAATGACCAGTGAGAACTGGTTCACATACTGGGGGACAGCGGAAATTCCCCTATTCAATCAGTTGGTTTAGATACACGTCTTTTGGACAACACACACACAATTTGTATTTGATCCAAGCAGTTTCTGTTTACATTTCAGTGAACTTCCCCGTGAACAGTGGTTAGCCTGTTCATGTCACAGTAACTGGCCAAATAACCTTGGTTGCGTACAAGTCCAACCTGTGACTGTACTGGCAGTCCCAGCCCAAGAAGATATCTGTAACCTTAACCCAGAAAAACTCAGTTCAGCTGGGCATGAGATTACTCTCTGTCCCTCTGAATTGAGCGTTGCCTGGAACTAAATAAATTCTATATCTGAGAAAAGAAGATTTCTCCGATTTGTTATTGGTCTTCCAACTAAAGAATCAGGTCTAACACATATCAGTAGCTTAAGTTAATTGGGCCCGGTGCAAACTCAGTGTTGCTAACATGAGTAAGCCAACTGATAGCATTACTCTAATACCTTACACGCCATGATGTAACTGCTGACTGCATCTTCAGATGAGCTTGTTCAAATATTTCTCTAAGAAGAGAAAGACACTTGATGAAGATGATGCTAGTCAAGTATCTTTGGCCTTTTACTGACTCACAAAAGATGATGATTAGGTAAAAAATTGTGTTCACACTTGTAATCAGATGGCATATGAGTGTAAATGATCTAACGTAAATGTTTTATGTAATCATATAAGACAAGTAACATTAGACAGGAAGAAGCAGTGGAACAAAGTGAAGGAGAGCAGAGTACAGCAGGGGGAAAGCTGAGAGGAGAGAGAGAGATGACAGTCGAGGGGGAAAAAAACCTAAAGGGAAGCACAGGCTATCTGGCCGGGACCTTAAAAGGGTTGAAAAAATAGTCAGTTCCACTCATGGCTCTACCACACTGATAATGGTGAGTGTCGATGAACCTTTTTTCATTTCTTGTCTTTTTGCATAATATACATGTCAACATAAAGACATTTAATATTACATCATCAGACACGAACTAGAAACAATTTTAAAATGATTAGAGTGTAGGGAAATGAAAGAAACAATCTCATTATTGTTTCTATTCGTAGGTGAAGACTTACTTGAGAAACAGGCTACAGGGGGATCACCTTGCAGCATGTATGTTGCTGAGCATCAGTGGCCACCTCTCAGAGAATTTCCCTACAACAGAGCTCTTTATTTACAAAAAAAACCCCCCAAAAAACAGAAAATTGTATTGTTCTGAGCCAAACTTTGCTACTGATTCTACAGTTCCATCAAGAAATTATTTATTGATTTATTTTATTGATTTATTTTTATTTATTTAATTTTAACATTCAGCCTTTACAAAAACATTTTTCAACTGGCCATTCAATTAATTGGTTGTAAAAGTAAAATCTGCAGTCAAATGTCCTTTGTTTACGCTGCCACGGCTCCCCAGAGAGCTTGCCCCTGCTGCTGAAAAAAATCCTAGAGGAAACATTGCATTGTTCTGTATATTTGTTTATATTTAGCTGACCTGCTAAGTTGTTGCAGAATTACTTAAGAGAGCTCAGTTTGCCATATGGGCTTCAGTCTGCTTAACCCTAGTCTTCCTGTGCACAAGAAGCCCAGTTTATCGCCACTCCCTGTGTATGGTCTTGAGTCTTTGTATTCCTATCATTGTAATACACCTTTTACTGCTTTCTAGTCTGCTTGTGCTTGTGCACCTGGGTTTCATGTGAAACCTTGAAAGTATGTTTTGTAAAAACGATTGTCGCAATAGTTTTGTTACCTTCGTCTTGGTGTTTCTTTGTTATGGATATCACTCAAGTCCCATAGCTGTTCATAAATCCACTAATGAGTAGTACCATATGATCCTGATAGAAAATGACCATATCAACAACCACAGAGGCCATCATATTTAATCGGTGGTAATATTATTTCACAAAAATAGCAAGTCAATCTGATTCAACTTTAGGTATTGATCTGTAAAATTATGTAAAAAGAAAAGAAATTAACATTCCTGTAAAGGTTGAAAATCCATTTTTCTGAGATAGAATAAAATAAAATAGAATAGCTTTATTGTCATCATACACGGGGGCATGATGAAAATATAAGTAGCTGCCTCTGGGCGGTCCATTGAAACAAACTAAATTAACAACAACAGTAAATAATAATAAAATCAAATGTACAAGAAGAATTTCAACATATGCAAAAGAGGCAAGACATATGCAGTACAGTGAGGAGGTAATGAGACAAATTAAAAACCAATAAAGTAGAATAAATATGGGCAGGAGATTGCACATAAGCAGCATTATTAAAAGTGACACTGTGCGTTATTGGTTTGAGTTCAGAAGTCTGATGGACCATGGGTAAAAACTGTTTCTCAGCCTGTTCGTCCTGCATTTTAAGGATCTGAGTCTCTTCCCTGATGGCAGCAGGCTGAACAGCTGCTGGCCAGGGTGGGTGCTGTCTGCCCAGATCTTTTTTGCTCTGCTGATGCAGCCAATGATGCAAACCAGACAGTCACACAGTACATCAGCATAGACTCTATGGTGGCCCGATAGAAGGACACCTGTAGTCTTTCCTTCAAGTGATTCCTCCTCAGCATCTGAAGGAAGCGGAGTCTCTGCTGTGCCTTTTTAACCAGTGCTGCTGTGGTGGCTGTCTAGGTGAGGTCTTCAGATAAATGGGTCCCCAGGAACTTGAAGGAGGCCTCTCTCTCCACTTAAAATGTTCTGTCTGTAATTTTATAATTTGCTCTTGGTTTTGTAAAATATGCCACTCTGGCACCAGTAGACCTGTCTATGTTTACAACTAGTCACTTGCTACCAACTCTTTTATGTAAATACACTAAATGGACCGGCTGGACCCCATAAGAATTCAACTCATTTCCGGAGGGAATACGCTGGCGAAAACAGACAGGGAGGAGGCGACAGCGGCACTGCAAAAGACGCCAGAAGTGGGGCAAACGAGTCGGCGTCAAAGCTAGGCTTACCACGACTCCACATAAACCAATGTTTCCTGTTGTAATATGTCTCACATGCAATATATAGTGCACTACACAGAGTAATATTGCTACTAGCCTCATCACTATTGCTGTAACTGCTGTAATGTTCTGTAGGAGATTCACCTGATGCGAAGACTGTATATAAAGTCTGTTCCCTCTACTCTGTGGTGTCGTTCTTAACTCACCCAATAACACTTCATGGTGGCAGCAGTGAAAGAGTGTCCGTGAACTCCAAGAGTACAGCTCTCCTTGCCTGACGTAAGTTGAAGCAACAAGTATTGTCCAAGGATGATTTTTACTGTCGCCATGGAAATGCCGTGAATAAGCTAACTGATTAGCCGAGCTGGACTGGCATGGGGTCGCATCTACCTGAGAGGAACTGGTCCCATCTGGATCTGGGTGAGGCGATCTCATTATTTAAAGCAAAAAATGTGTCTGTACATGAGGAAATAGCAGACAGAGCTAAACAGGCAAATAAAATACGTTAGGCATTGGAGATGATGGGCTAAAGATGCTAAATGCTAGCGGACTTACAGACGATGAAAAGAAAGTGCCAGTTTTTTGAAGGACAATTAAAGCTGGATGTTAACTTTAGGATTCACAGACTCCACCTAATGCAGTACAGACAAAAAACAGACGAAAGTATTGATGAATTTGTGACCAGAGCAGGAACTCTTGCACTAAAATGCCAGTTTACAGACCAAGAGCTAAATGAACATCTGATCGAGCTTATCATAGCCAGTACACCACACTCAGCATTCAGAAATGAGCTTCACAGTAAGCCTCAAGGTTGCTCTCTATCTGAAGTGTTGACAGAGGGATGGAAACATTTAGCTCTGACAACAAGGAACCTTCAACTGCATTAGCTTGAGTATTGAGTATCCAAAACTGGGAAAAGCGAGAGTGGATGCCATAAACAGAGTTAGAGGACGAATGTATCAAAAATGTGGTACAGACCACAAACCGCACCAATGTCCAACATTTAATGATGAGTGCCATATATGTGGCAATAAAGGACACTGGGCAAAATGCTGCAGGAAAGGGAACCAACAGCTTAAGCAAAAATAACCCAGTCAGCATCAGAGAAGCAAGTCTCAACTGTCAAAAGGTAAACATCGCCAAAAACAATTACCAGTGCCAGTCATACAAAAATTAACACAGACAGCCAAGTAAACCTCACATTGATGCCATACAAGCTAGTAGATCCACTGAAGATGATATGTACCTGTTACGTTCCTGGTCTAGGGGTGCAGAGACACAACATAAGTGACAAGTGGATAAGGAACAGGTGTAAAAAAATAGGCAGTTTATTGCCACGAAACTTTCTACTTTTACACAGTTTTTTTTAAAAAAAGGGCATTTACAAAAAAAAGAAGCAGAGCAATAGAAGCCTGGCTTCAGGGTGGACTAATGCCAACACAACAAACAAAACAAGCTATCTAAAATCCCAAAACTTAACTAAACCCTGGAAGAACATAAAAACAAAAATACTTTTGCAAAACCTACCTCTCTAGATTGAGCAAAACAAGAGAAAACAAGTTTAAACAAAAATGGCTGCCACCCCTACTGCTTCTAACAGAAAAATATTTACAATGTTAATCTTAAATGCACTAAACAACTTTTTTTTTTCTTTTTTTTTTTTTATTAATTAATGTATCAAAATGTACAAACATCTTGGCAGTTAACAATTTGAACAACTATGGTGCATTTTACAAGGCACTAGCAGATAAACACAAACACACACACACACACACACACACACACACAGAATGAAGTAGCATTAGAGGTCAGCAAAAATTTGCAAATCTTCAACTGCTTGCATCAGAGATAGCGCATTTTTACATGTCATATGTTTCAAGGATCTTACATAGTTATCTTGCATTTGTTTCTTAAAACCTGTGAAAATAGGCTTTATTTTTTCATCATTTACATGTATGGATAAAATATTTCGACAGCAGCAGAATAATATTCAACACAAATTTTGTTTCAATGTCTTTTGAAAAAAAGCCAAAAACAATATCATCCCATTTCAAGTCACTCTGTAGCTGGATTCTTGTAGACAGCCAGTCCCACAGGTCATCCAAAACCATCTTTGAATACATGCATTGGAAAAACAGATGTTCAGTAGTTTCAGTGTCGTTCTCACAGAATAAACAGTTGTTTTGTTCAGTATTAAATCTGTTTCTAAGCAGTTCATTGGATGAATAGATTTCATTTAGAATTTTAAAATTTACTTCTTTTGCTTTGGGACTAACAGGGAATTTTAAATATTCAGTTCTTTTTTTTAAATTTCCCCTTCAGAGAAGTTTTGGATGATTGAGTTTTTATTTGGTTTTATAGGAAATAAGTGATTATTTAGATTTTTTCTGAGATTTTTGTTTGGTATATTTTTTTCTAAAAAATTTTGTTCATAGACCTGCAAGATAGAGAAGTTAGGAGCACGCAGACTTTCCAGGTCCATGTTCTCTATCAGGCACTTAAGACCTTGAGGTATTGCTTTAGAAATCTTTTTTAAATTCTGACCTTCGATATGTAATGGTGTGAAGGGAGCAGAAATTTTCAAACAATAACCAGTTTCCTTGGTCATCCACTGGATGGCGTAGTGACCACACACCTTTATCCATCCGGTTCTGCAAGAAAATAGATTTTCTATTGCTAAGAGCATATCTGTTGTTCCATATTGGGGTTTGATGTGGAGTAAAATTGTGGAACCAGATGCTATTTTTTTTCTGTTAGGAACGTTTTTAGCCATTTAATTTTTAGTACAGTGTTTAAACACTCATAGTCAATTGCCTTAGATCCACCTTCATGTTCATTTACAATTTCAGATTTTTTAATGTAGTGAACTTTGTTCCTCCAGATAAAATTAAAATTTGGTTGGTTTATAGCTTTTATTGATTTATCTGGGATAGCCAGATAGTAGGCTGGATAAATACATCTTGCTAGAGATTCCATTTTAGTTAAATATGTTCTTCCAAAGATAGCTAGTTGTAGCCAAGAATTCAATTTAGATTTACATTGATTAATTTTTGCCTGTATATTTAATGTCTCACTAGCAGCTGCGTCTTTAGGTTAATGCCCAGGTATTTCACACAAGATTTAATTGGAATGTTATATGCCTCTGAAAGGTTGCAATCATGTATGGCCATAAGTTCACATTTATTATGGTTAAGTGTCAAACCAGATGCTTCGGAGAAGAGGTTAATTAATTTCAATATTGGAGGAACTTGTTCTAGGTTTTTGAGAAAAACGATTGTGTCATCTGCAAGTTGACTAATCACAAGTTGTTTATTAAAGATGTTCAATTTTTCAATGTTCGAATTTTTTAGCATAATGGCCAGCATTTCAACGGCCATTATGAATAAGAAAGGTGAAATATTGCACCTTTGTTTTACTCCTCTATTTAAGAGAAACGTGGTGTGGTACCAGTTGGAAGCATCACTGTGCTTGAAGTGAAGTATCTCTATAGAATGTTTTAATTACTCGACAAAATTTCGGTCCAAAGCCATATGCTTGCAGTACTTGAAAAAGAAACTGGTGCTCTAATTTATCAAAAGCCTTATGGAAATTAAGGAATAGAATGAATCCTTTGTCTTCAATTTGGTCATTATAATCTAAGAGATCTTTTCCCAGTCTAATATTATTATGTATAGATCTTTTATTTACAAAACCTGATTGTGTTTCGCTAATAATGTTTATTTTCTTTTTAAGTCTGTTAGTATATATATATATAAGTAATTTAGAATTATTATTTAAAAGTAAAATTGGACAATAATTTTCTAATAGTTTATTATTTTTATCTGATTTAGAGATGAGAGTGATGATGCCTTGTTTCATACTTGTTGTTAGAGTAAAGCTGTTTATGGTCTCATTAAAAACTTCAAAGAATAGGCTCCTGGGTGATTTCCAAAAATGTCTATAAAAGTTACCTGTCAACCCATCAGGGCCTGGAGAACGGTCATGTTTTAGGCACATGATGGCTTTGTCAAGTTCCATTAGATTTATGTCTTTTTCACAACTATCTTTAAATTCATTATCAATTTTCGGAATATGTTGTTTAATTTGTTTCAGGAAATTCTCTGCCTTTGGAGCTGAGTAGGTGGAGGTGTACAAGTTTTGATAGAATGTGGTAATTTCATTTACAATAGATGTTTCATTAGAGCATTCCTCGCCATTAATCTTTAAAGATTTTATTGTCTTTCATTCTTGGCTTTTTTTTTCTAATCTGCAAAAGTAAGTAGTGTTCTTTTCACCCTCCTCTATCCACTTTGCCCGTGATCTTATGTAGGCTCCTCGAGCTGTCCTTTCATATATTTTATCTAAATTTTCTTGTAGTTGCGCAAGTTTTATCTGTACGTTTTCTGATATTGTAGAGCACAGGGTAATGGCAAGTATGTATTTTATAAATATTTTTATAAATTTTTGCAATTTCCCATTCAAAGGCTTGGAAGAGAAGCCGGTGACGCAGCAGCAGGCTGAGCCTCACCTTGGATTGCGCAATCCCTTGCTAACTGCGCTGGCTGTCATGCAGTGACAGCATACTGCTGTCTGGATGTCACCAATAAAATGGTTCAAACACATTCAATATATGAACTGATTTTCATAGTTTAGCTGATGTGTATAATGTACAGTGTTTTTTGTTACCAACTGTATGTGTGTAACGTGTTTTGTGTGCTGAGAGATCATAAAGCAGCTGAGAAGAGGTTCTTGGTGAGGCAGGCAGTTCTCTTCTCTTCTCATGGCAGGGGGTCCTCTGATCCCAGACATTCTTCTTATGACTCTGCAGCTGCAGTGTAAGTGTCAGCAACTTAGCAGCTCACAAAAAAATTACCATCTTTGTCATTTTCCCTGAACATAAACCTGTCAGAGCTATCAAGGAGGAGTTCCACCTGCATGCAGTCCTGTGGAACCTGCAGGTGAATAATGTAGTGAAGTGTAGTGAATAATCTGTTGGTCTGGAGGCGGAAACTTAGAGTTTCCTATCTCAGAGTAGATCAACTCTGAGTTTAGGATTAGACTCAGAGTTTGTTGAACCTGCTTTGTGAAACGGACCCCTGGTCAGTTGATTAATCTACATATGCCTAATCTTGCTCATAGCATTAAGTCTGTCAGCTCTGAATATTTATTGTGTTTTGCTTAGCCTTATTAACCCCCTGATTTCCATGTAGTTCGCCCGCCAGGCAGTAGTTGTTCCCCAGAGTGGCCACCCTGGTTAACTTTCCCAGATGCATCACTTCCCATTGACCTCTGTTTGGCTTCCTGTAAATATCGTGTACATATTTGTAAATTTAGACCAGTGTCAGACAGTAGTGTTGGTATTGCTAGTTTAACTACATCTGTCAGTAGCATGGTGGTAACATCACTATTTTCTAAATTAAATAGCTTTCAGTACCAAGCTCTTTTATTGATAAAGTAATGTGGTAGGTAGCATCCACACAGGCTACATTTTGCTGATCATTTCTGAAGCAACAAGCACAGCAAAGGTTGTAATAAAATAAAACTAAGTGTAAAAAATAAATATAAAAGTAGCCTCACATGCAGTGAACTACTTTTGCCTTTCTGTAGGTTAGCGTGCAACATTACTCACTGCACTGAATTTTCACTTAATGTAGAGTAACTGCACTACAACACTGGTTTAAAAATGTAAAATGTCCTGTGTCTGAGAAATTTTGTTAATTTTCTACTAATTTGCTTTTCCATTATGTCTTGGAGAAAACCTATTGTCTGTCTGGCTTATGTACAATGTTTATGTTTCTCATCCAGATAGTGTAACAACAATAATTTGAAGGGAGGAGGTCAGGGTGGATGGTTAATTGTCCAAATGCAAGACACTGCAGTTCATGTGTTTAATCTATTACATTGGGTCTTTAAACATAGTTTTTGCTATAATGCTGTATTTTTATGCTTTGTATTTATTTCTTATTTCATCTAGTTTTTATTATTTTACTGTGTTTTCATGCTGTCTTTAATCAATTTTTTTATTTGATTTGAATATTTTATTCTTTTTATGCTTTGTTTTAAATTGAAAAAAAAAAAATCTTTATGCCAGGTGTAACAGGACCCATGTCTTCCAAGAAGTTCCATCTTTGACTCATCAGAACCCAGAATGTTATCCCAAAAGTCTCAGGGCTCATTTCAGATATTTGTTTTGTAAATGCCTGACAAGCCTTATGTGTTTAGTCAGGAATGGTTTGCATGTTGCAACTCTCCAGTGGATGCCATTTTTGCCCACTGTCTTCCTTATTGTGGAGTCATGGACACTGACCTTAACTGTGGGAGGTGAGGCCTGCAGTTCTTTTAATGTTCATCTGGGTTCTTTTGTGACGTCCTGGATGAGATGTCAACACACTCTTAAAGAATTTTTGGTTGGATGGCCTCTCCTGGGAAGGTTCACCACTGTTCCATGTTTCTCCATTTGTGGATAATGTCTCTCACTGTGGTTCATTGGAGTCCCAGAACCCTAGCAATGACTGTGTCAGTGACTTTGTTTCGTATCTGTTCTTGAATCTCTATAGAACGTGACATCATGTGCTGTTTTTTGAAACCTTTTAGCCTACTTCACAATACCAGATAGGTTCTATTTATGAGATGTTTAGATTTGACAAGCCTGGCAGTAATAATATGTGGGTGTGGCTGGTGAAACTAGGTAGGTTGGTAGATAAGGAGGCAATTACTATTTCACATAGGGCAGGGTGGGGCTGGACAGCATTTTTCCTTTAATAAATGTAACAAGCCAGTGAGCATTCAGTACAATCTGCCCAGTTTTGCTGGGTGAGAAACTCTCAGTGATGTAGGTGACTGCCCCCCTCTTTGCCTAGACCAGGAATCGGCAACCCGTGGCTCCGGAGCCACATGTGGTTGTTTCATACCTCTGCTGCAGCTCCTTGTAGCTTTGGAAAATAATGAGTATTTTAATGTATTTTATTATAGTTCCTTAGTTTTTAAAAAGTAATTCTAAATTTGAAGATTTTTGTGAAATTGTAACATCCAAATAAAACGTGTTTAATTTTTTTTGACGCTCTAAATATGCGTCACAACCGCCGATGTGCGACACCCGCCAGCACACAAAGTGTTGCCAACTTGGCGGCTTTCTCGCTAAATATGGCTTTCCAAATCCTCTTGGCGGCTATTTTTTTTGTCAAAGGCGACTAGCGACAAATCTAGTGACTCTTTCAGGTGTTACTGGAGACTTTTCTGGTGGTTTGGAGACTCTGACGTGAAAACACGTATCGTTCTGCGGTTACTGTCCTCAGCGAGCAGCGGTGGTGCTCCTCCCTGTCCTAAAGCACTCACAGGCAGTCAGGAGTCTGGTCAGCAGTCCCAGCTGCGGTCAGCAGGACAATCAGATGGCATTTTCACTTTGCTTCCACCTTTTAACAGTATATGCATCATTTGCACTATTTGTTACTTCCGCCAAGACAACCCAGTCTCACAGCAATTTGTGAAATAGTCACAAAACTTAATCTATTGATTCATGTCCAGGGACACTAATTGCCCAACTTTTTCGTGTCCTCCACCGCAAATTTCAAACCAATACATTTTAACTGTAATTATCTTTCATGTCTGGGCCGCGTTTTTTTCCCCCGTTAGACCCGATTCTTTAGTTGGAAGCCCAATAACAAGCTGGAGAAATCTTCAGTTCTCAGTTGAGTTTAATTTATTTTGGTCACAGGTAAAGTGAGGCAGCGCTGGAATTCAGAGGGACAGAGAAGAATCTCATGTCCAGCTGAACTGAGTTTTTTTCAGTTCCAGGTTACAGATATCTTCTTGGGCTGGGCCTGCCCCGAACATAGATAAGATTTGTATGCTACTGAGTTTAATTGGCCAGTTGCTAATGGCGTGGACAGGCATACCTCTTCTGCGTTCTGTCCATGTCCGTGAAATTTGGTAAGCAACATGTGTGGATGTTGTTGGTACGGCGTGCAGCTAAAGCAACAATCCTATCTGACAGAACAGAGGAGTTTCCGCTATCTCTAAGTGTGTGAACCAGTTCTCATCTGCCATATCATCTTCAAGGACATAGACTGTGCTGTATAAGAAAATACGAAACAGAATCATAGGCTCGGTGCAAAATACAGATTCAGAATACATGATAGCTCGAGACATGCTTAATTATAACATTTCCCCCTTTTGACATGATTTTATCATGTCAATTAAATTAAGGTAGGAATGTTAGCCCAATTGTATCACATCTTTCAGTGGTAACCAACTCAACAGGGCCCCAAACTGCAAGTGATCATCCACCACAAGGTGCAACACAACCAGGCAGGAAATTTTTTGACATCCCTCTTTTGATATAATTTTATTATATCAACACAAATAAAAATCTCATAATCGTATAGTGGATATGTAAGCAGGTCTTCATTGCATTGAGCATCCTATATGGATGCTGGTATGTGGAAGCTGTTCTTCATTGCTTTAACATGCAGCAAGCAATTCTTCATTGCACATACATGTGGAAATAATAACCAGAGCAATGTTAATAAGGGCGTAATAATAATGTTTAAGGGCGCTGGCTTAGCTGGCAGTCTCGACAGTTCCTGTCTCTGGACAGATGTAACTGTGAATGGAATTTCTCTGTAAGGGATTAATAAAGTATTATTGATTGATTGATTGATTGATTAATCAAACAAAACAACCATAATGTTAAAAGCATAAGCTAAACATTTCATATCAGGAGTAAACATCATGGTACTGGGAACCTCTTTCCCAGGAGCGTGTAACCTTCTGTGACTCTACTGATAACATTTCCGCAATAAGCATATAAGAGAGTGGGGAGGAAAATAAGATGTACCTATTTCTGTCCATATCCTACAAGCACAATAATATAAAAAGCTATGAGTCTCACGCCACTACGTGTATGTAATGCTATATATGGATATGTGGTAACCTTAGCAAAATCAGTGTATTTACAGGGGTTCAGGGATACCAACAATGGTCTTCGTCGTCGTCGACATCCTTGTGAGCTTCAGTCTCATCCTCTCCAAGCTCAGAGAGGGAGATCAGTGGAACCATTCCACCTGCATGTTGGGATAATTGGTAAAGAGGAGGTGTGGGGAATTTATCATTAATGGCTGTGGTAATACAATTTAGACAGAGGTGCCTGATGCATGGTATGCAGCAACATCCACATAAGGTTAACACGGTTACTGCTACCAGTAGTGAAATAAACCCAGATACAATTAACGTTTTCCACTGTCCAAAGGTTCTGCTTAGCCAATCGGAGAGGGCATTATCAATCCCTGAATGTTCTGCTAACTCTCCAGACATGATTTTAAGACCCGAAAGAGTTCAAGTTATGGAGCCACTCGGGGCCGTGTTGTTTGGGATGAACACACAGCAATCTTGGGAAAACATAGCACACACACGTCCTCTGTCAGCTAGCAGGGTCTGGATGACGTCATGATAGGTGGACTGCCCCGAACTTACTTCTGAAGCTGAAGCTTTAATTACCTTTACTACACTGAAAAAAAAATTTTTTTTTGGTCACGTAATTATTACCTCCTCTATCTCTTTAAATTCAACAAAGATTTACCATTTCTGTGCTTTTACTTTAAAATATCACCTATTATGTAATGTGTAAATTTGATCATTCATATCAAGTAATATTCACTTAACTGACATATTAACTTTACAACTTGATGCCAGAAAGTGAAATGGACTTGGATAGTAAGAGTGAATCTGGCCCCCTAGTGGCCACTCAGCGCCTGACGTCAGAGGATCGTTTGCGCTTTTCCTCTGAAAGACGTTGAGACATGTTGGAGAACTGCAGGCTGCAGGATGAGGACAACTTCGTTGTTCATTTTAAGACAAAGTTCATGGATATGGAGCCATACAGGTAGGTTACATGCTTAATTTACTTCATATGTTGCTGTTTGCACATCTGTTTAAGTCAGTGTTGAAATACTGAATACTGCTTGTACTGCAAATTAAAGTAGCGACTACAAACAGGCTGCTAACAACTAGCTACTAACAGTTTCTAGAGTTTATCAATTCGCCTGCTAGCTGCCAGAAGTGACCCAGAACTTTGAAATTTGCCTGAGTTGCACCATGCTGATATTTGAAATAATGAAGTGGGAACACTCCGTTGTAGCTGCTTAGTTTAGATTGCTAGTGTTAGCCAGTTATCGCAAACTTGTGCCTGTTTTAGCATGTGGCCCACAGCTATTTTTTGGATTTCATGGCAAATTTGAAATGGCTTTTTTGTAATACATAGAAATTTGTTGATGTGCTTTTTCAAATTAAAATAGTAGAGTGGGGAGAGGGAGGTGGGCTGCAGACAAATCGCACTCTCTCTCATGCTTGCTGTTGATTGCAGCAAGTATAAAGTTCTAAATTTAATGTTTATCGCTAGCATTGGTTTAAATGTATGATAAATTTGAACACTTTAGTTGGTGTTGGTGCTCAATAGTAGTAGTATGATGGGAGCACAACTGTATTAATTGTTTTAGCAAGGTGGGAGACTTTATCATGCCGTGTTTTTATCATCTTCTGTTCCAGGTTAAGGAGGAGTTCAAATGGCTGACAACAATTCATCTGGAGCCGCTATATGTGAGGCAAAAAACGTTTTTATTCAATTTAACAAATACAAGGACATGCATTTTAATTGGCAATTATGGGCAATGTGTCCCAATTTTCAACTGGTTCTGAATCTGAAACGTTTGAAAATCAAGTATTATACAGTACTTCATTCTATTAAGTCAGTTATGTCTTCATGTATTTGTCATTCCATTTGACTCAGTTTCTGAATTTGTTTGTTTAATTAAATAACTTTTTTTTTCTTTTTTCTTTTTTTTTTTTGCACTTCTTCAGTTAATAATTACCTGTTTGTTTTGCTTGGAGCAAATCACATCACTGTGCAGTCATACTCAGAGTTTACAATACCATTTTCTAAAAAAATGACAAACTTGATTTGATTTGCAAGTTGCATGCTGGGTTCTGAGTCAGACCTTTGTTGGGGGTTCAGAAAATATTAGAAGATAGTATTTTTAACTGCCATCTGGATTTTTCATACAGTCTGGTCTATGAAAGGATTGTTGCCTCAGTGACATATGTACACTGACACATTAAGGCACAGATGTAATCCAGCAGAGGTGGCATGTTGTACTTGATTTTAACTGTGTGTTGTGTTTTTAGGCATGTTTTAATTGATTTTATTTGCATGTTGTTTTTAGTGTTGTGCATTTTAACCTGCTTTTACTTTTATAGTTTTATATTTTGCATGCAATGTCCCCACCCACTGTCCCCATAGCAACCTATCACCTGACTCTACTGCCCAATCCCTGAGACCCCCAAATAAGCGCACCTGTGCCATGGCGCGAAATGTAACATACAAAACAAAGAGAGACAGAGAGACGCAGCAGAGAGCAGCCACGGCGCAGATGGAGCCCACGACAACGTGGCAAGGAGGCACACGCACCAGGGACGACGAGCACGCTAGGACCACAAGTGTTACAAGGCGACACACACAGGGGCAGAGGTTTTCTCTGTCTTCGGTGTAAGTACCACTTGTTGAAGTAGTGACACTTGTCTCGTCGTAGGTGTCTCAGTATACCAGAGAGGACCAGTGCCGGCTGGGACAGAGCAAAACAGTAAAGGAGTATCGCGACGCTGAACGTATGCAGGGGCAGAGGTTTCCTCTGTCTTTGCTGTGACCGGGTGCATGTGACCGAGGACCCCCCAACCGACCTGGATCGGCGTGGAGGAGAAGCACATCAAGCACCTTGGACTTGCTGCTCTGGCAGTGCCTTTTAAATATATTTTTAGAGCATTTTAACATTTTTAGCCCACTTGTTTTATTGGACTCTTACAGTAATTATTTTAGTTTGTGGGCGTTCATATTTTTAATCTCAATTTTTTTAATAAATATTTTTAACTGGCCCTGTTCCTGTCCTCCTTGGCAACAGTGTGCTCTCACCTGGACATTTCCATTTTAACAGCAATATTATTTCTCTTGGTCAAACTTTCCATTTTTCACATTTATCCATAAATTACTCCCTTCCTTACACAAACCTGGCTTAACTCTGACAAAGATGTGAAAAGTCAATCACTAATTTAGTCTTAGTAAAGTAAATAGATTAAAACAGGCTGTATGAACTGTCTGCTTCAATACCATGAATCCCCTCTTGTATATTTAGGAATATTAAAGGAAAAATGTTTAGTATATTGACTTCTGAGCACTGAAACACATGTTTTTGACAGGATATAAATGATGAAGACCCTGCTCATCATGTCCTCAAGCTCCTTGTAGTCAGTGGAAATGCAGCACAGGAAGGCCTTGCTCTGGCTGAATTGGCAGAACATTTATTATCAGTGTACTACATTCTTGTGCATAAAGGATTTTTGAGGAAACTGACATCCCTGCTTTTGATGAACTTTCAAAGCTGTAGACTCAAATCACACTCTAACAGATGAGGACTGAAATATTGTTTCAAGTTAATAGTGCTGTTGTTTGAAAGTATTTCGTATTTGTAGAAGCCTTGTTAAGAATTGAATTTAATTGAGGTGGGCAATGACGTCACTGAGCTGAGAGGTCAGGCTGGCACTGAGCTTAACTTACTTACAGACTGCTCTTCTGATCCTTTTTTTGGCCGATTTCTGCCTTCTGACAATGTCGGGCAAGGAAAGTGGCCTGGCTCCGTCCGGAAAAACTAGCAAATGGTACAGAAATCCGAGAAACAAATGCGACAGCGAGATGCAAGATGGCGGCTCAGGTGAAGGTGGCTACTCCTCACAGCTAATTCAGGAAGTGACCGAGAGCGTCGGAAAGATTCTAGAGGAGAAGCTGGCCAAATTCATGAATACGCTAGAAGCTGTGACAACCCGAGTGGAAGGCAATAGTAAAAGGCTGGACGAAGCCGGGAACCGAGTGTCCACACTGGAGGACCTGCTAGCTGACGCAGAAAATAGGCTAAGGCAGGGGTGTCGAATCCTGGTCCTCGAGGGCCGCAATCCTGCATGTTTTAGATGTTTCCCTCTTCCAACACACCTGATTCAAATGATCAGGATCGTTATCAGGCTTCTGCAGAGCTTGATGATGAGCTGATCAT
>NW_007578468.1:189413-199227 GCF_000690725.1 Stegastes partitus
GGCCAAGAAATATCTGAAGACAGATTTTTCAAAGGTTTTGTGGACTGATGAGATGAGAGTGACTCTTGATGGACCAGATGGATGGGCCCGTGGTTGGATCAGTAACGGACACAGAGCTCCACTTCGACTCAGACGGCAGCAAGGTGGAGGTGGGGTGCTGGTATGGGCAAGTATTATTAAAGAGGAGCTAGTTGGACCTTTTCGGGTTGAAAATGGACTCAAAATCAACTCTCAGACCTACTGCCAATTTTTAGAAGACACTTTCTTCAAGCAGTGGTACAAGAAAAAATCTGCATCTTTCAAGAAGACTTTCATTTTTATGCAAGACAACGCTCCATCACATGCATCAAAGTACTCCACTGCGTGGCTGGCCAGTAAAGTCCTTAAAGATGAAAAACTAATGACATGGCCCCCTTCTTCACCTGACTTAAACCCTATTGAGAACTTTTGGATCCTTCTTAAGCAGGAAATTTACAATGAAGGTAAACAGTACACCTCTCTGAACAGTGTCTGGGAGGCTGTGGTTGCGGCTACATAAAAAGTTGATTCTGACCAGATCAAGAAACTGACTGACTCTGTGAATGGAAGGCTTGTGACTGTTATCGAAAAGAAGGGCGGCTATATTGGTCACTGAGGGTTTTTTTTTTTTTAATTTCAGAAATGTTTATTTGTAAATTTTGAATGTGTTTATTATACTAACTTTAACAGGTGAAAATAAACAAGTGAGATGGGAAAATCTTTGTTTTTCATTTAGTTGCATAATAATTCTGCACACTAATAGTTACCTAATAATGGTGTACATATAGATATTCTCTTAAGAAGGCCAAAACTTCACTTTTACTACTTCAATGTTCAAGTTTGAGGGTTTGTTAACATTTTGGATTGACCAAGAGCACTGTAGTTGTACAATAACAAAATTAATCCTCAAAAATGTAACTTGCCTAATAATTGTGCACACAGTGTAGCTGTGCACAGTAGTCTTGAAAAGCCTTTAGTAAGATTCAGTTAATGCGGCCACATTGCACTTATCTGATAAGTTAGGGTCCTAATGACTATGGTGCAAATTCAAAAGGTAAAAGTCAAATTAAATTTAGTTTGGTTCATTATGATATATATATAAAAAACTAATTTTGTCATGGGGGTGGGGGTTACATGAAGAGATCAATGTTACTTTTCTTCTTCGGTGTCTCTGTC
Source organism: Stegastes partitus (assembly GCF_000690725.1). Classification (NCBI taxonomy): domain Eukaryota; kingdom Metazoa; phylum Chordata; class Actinopteri; family Pomacentridae; genus Stegastes; species Stegastes partitus. The sequence goes on from NW_007578468.1 coordinate 190,608, forward strand.
TTTTTATTGAATTTCCCTTCTGGGATAAATAAAGTATTTTTCATTTCATTTCATTTCGCTTTCAGTGTCATACAACCTGCTGTAACTGTTACACAAACCTGGTTAATATGGTTGTGCTTTTTGTTTGTTTTTAGGTCTGTTGAGGTCTGTTTCAGTGTTCAAAGCCCGCTGTTTGGGGGCAGAATTTTTGTTTACAGTGCTCCAAAATGTAAGACCACCTCCTCACCACCACTGAACCCTACCACATTTGTTCTTATTGCATCTTCATCTTTGCTACGATCTGGGAACATAATGTTGACATGCTGGCAATGCTCGCAACCTCCCCACTATTCGGTCTGTACACTATTGGCGGATCCAGTTTTCATATAACCATCATGAGTGATATTAAGATTATATCTTTGAATGTCAAGGGGTTAGGCCATGTTGTAAAAAGACAGAAGATCATCTCTTTTTTAAAGAGAGCGAATGCACAAATTGCCCTCCAACAGGAAACTCAGCTAACAGAGGTGGAACACATTAAACTGAGGAGGGGCTGGATAGGCCAGGTGTTCTATTCATCCTTTAACTCGCATAGTATGGGAGAAGCCATTTTTATCCAGAAGAAATTGCCCTTTAATCTGGAAGAGATCATTGATGAAGGTCGATTTGTTATCATTTCAGGATTTCTTTATGGGGAAGGAATCCTTATCGGATCTGTTTACGGCCCAAACACATTTGAACCCTCTTTCTTCTCACATCTAACCCCCTTCACAGTTCTTGGAGGAGACTTTAAAAGTGTTCAGGATGCTAGTATTGACCAACCGCCACCAAAGCAAGCTTTCACCACAAAAAAGACAGCGAGGTTGAAGGAGCTGTGTGCAGACCTCGGTCTCTTTGACGTGTGGAGGATCAGAAATCCAAGGGAAAAAGACTACACTTTTTACTCTCACCCCCACCCCCACCAATCCCTGTGGAGAATTGACTATTTTCTAGTCTCTACAGAGGTGATGGACAGAGTAAAAGCATGCTCAATTGAAATACGTACATTGTCTGATCACAACCCAGTATCTATAACTGTCTCTCCCCCCTATCTCGATCCCTCCTCACGCCACTGGAGACTTAATCCCTCGTTGTTAAGTAGCCCCCCATTCTTGGATTTTCTGGAGAAGCAATGGGAACTTTTTATGTCAACAAATAACACTCCAGGTATAACTCCTTCCTTATTGTGGGAAACAGCTAAGGCTTTTATAATGGGGTCTATTATATCTTTCACAGCAGCACATAAAAGGGATACAATCAGGAAGCAATTGGAACTAGAACATTTGATCGAGGACCTAGAGAACACATTCAAGAGTTCTCCGTCTAAGCAGAATCTCAAGAAATTAGAATCCGCAAGATCAGCACTTAACCAACTCTTAACAAGCAAAGCAGAGGCTTCTATCCTATTTGACAGATGTTACACCCCTGGAAAGGGGAATAATGAGCACAAGACACGAGGTGGTGTTATTTCCTTCACGTCCAGTCTTGTAATATATTTCTTATATCGGAACAATATTCCAACAATACATCATTTTATAAACAAATTGCAAAATACAAAACTCAGAGCTAAATATTATTTTACATTAGCTGATACAGTAGTGCAAAATACAAATACATGGACGAGCAGACACATTTCCCCTACGTGAACTCAGGCATACTCAATCGATTCCTGATCAGCAGGCAAAAACTCTTAAAACATAAATTCTGAGAGAAATACTCTATTAAAACAAGGCAAAATAGTAAATGAGCAAAAAAAAACATTTAAACAATGGCATTTTTAACTCGTTATTGTGCTAATGCGTCATTTATAACTTTTTAGCTTGAAGACCAGAGTAATCGATAGTGGATCAATCAATCAGGAAATCACTGTGCAATCACTGTTTTCTATAAGATGAATTATGATATGCGCGCTTTTCCCTTTTGAAGTGCTAATATGAACTAAAGCAAATTACTTCCTTCTCTCTTTTTAACACAGAATTACATATTATGTTTCCTTTGACTTTTAGACAGTTAACATTTTTAGAGCCATTACACAGACAGGACTATATGAACATGGCAATAAACCTGGCCGCCTTCTTGCCCACCTGGCAAAGGGCAGAAATACCATTAGTTTAATATCGTCACTTAAAGATAGCAATGGAAACAAAGTTCATGAATCAAAAAAAATTAACAATATTATGAGACAGTTCTATTACAAGTTATATTCCACCGAATCTGATACTGCAGATGAGCAAAGAAGATCCTTCCTGGATCAGGTCAGTCTTCCCTCTCTCTCAGTAGAACAGCAGGAATCTCTGAATAGACCAGTTACCAAGGAAGAGGTTCTGGATGCCATTCGCACACTTCAGAGTGGGAAAGCACCAGGACCGGATGGGTATGGACCGGAGTATTCTAAAAAATTGAGCAGAGTTGTGGTGGGCCCTCTGACTAATATGTTTTTGGACTCTTTCAGAAGGCAATGTCTCTCTTCCTCTGTAAATCTAGCCAATATCCCTCTAATCCTGAAAAAAAAATAAACCATCAGATGAGTGTGGTTCTTACAGACCTATCAGCCTTATAAATGTGGACAGCAAGATACTCTCTAAAGTAGTGATGGGAATTACGGCTCTTTTGAGTGAGCCGGATCATTCGGCTCAGCACACCAAGAAGAGCCGGCTCTTTCGGCTCCCAAACAGCTCTTCAATTTACCACTCATACATTTTCTAATTCAGCCAAATTTAGTGTTGTTTGACTTATGATATATACATAGGTGTACACATACCTCTTAAATAATTCAATACATCCTTTGTGCTACAGAATTCACAAGTAAAAATTACATTTTCTAGTATCAGTAAATTGCTGTAGCCACTTGTTTTCATTGCATTTACAGACCCTTGTAACTCTATGAAACCACCCAATGAACACACTGACTTGCTTGTAGAACCACTCTGCTACACAAAGCAGATAGAAACATCTTTAAAAACTTAAGCATCAAAATAAAAAAGGACAGTTATTGAGATTTTCAGTGTTTACTTAAACACAAATAAATATAAAATAACATGAAAATAACATAAATAATAGAATAAATAACATTGAAAAAGAAACAGCTGTATTACAATGAACAAAATAGCAGCAAAACTAAAATTACCCGAGTTAGAAACATAGATAAATATATACACACATATATACACTACTCACAATAAGTTAGGGATATTGTGAGAGACTCAGTGGATTTCATACATACAGTCTTTGTTTCACTTCAGAGATTTCTGGGACAGGGAGGCTATTGTATTGGGGTGATAGACACACCTCATTTTGGGTTTTCCATGTAATGGTCTCACTGTGTACAGTGTGCCTTACATATTGGGGCCAATACCAAAAAACTAAAAGACAACCCTTTTCAGTGTGGCACCAATTTCAACATTCTGTGGGTATAAAAAGCTGGCATTGTCAGTAAGTCATTTCAAGTTCATCGTTCAAAAAGCCATGAACACACGACATCACTTAACGGACAAGCAGCGCCACCTGGCCTTAGCACGCCTTTGAGTTGGTGGCAGGCAGTCGGATGTTGCTCGTGAACTTGGGTGTGTGGGGCCCCAAGAGTGACCAACCGCAACGATGACCAGTACCTCAGGACCTATGCACTCAGACATCGCTATGCAAGTGCCACAGAGCTGCAGGCCCGTTTACGAGATGTGAGGGGTACTAGGGTTTCCAGACAAACCATTGGCAACCGACTCCACCACTTTGGCTTGAATGCCAGACGACCGTTGCAGGTGACTCCACTGACACCAAGACACCGCCGTGAACGTTTGCAGTGGGCACAAGACCATGTGACCTGGACAATGCAGCAGTGGTCTACCGTCCTGTTCACTGATGAGCGTTGAGTCACCTTGCACAGAAATGATGGTCGTCAGCGTTGCTGGAGAAGGCGAGGGGAGCGATATGCCGAGGTTAACATGGTCCCCAGGGTTCGCTTTGGTGGAGGAAGTGCAACAGTGTGGGCAGGCATCACCAGCCAATGCAAAACAGATATGGTTTTTGTAGATGGCTCAGTCACTGCACATTCCTACCTCAGAGACATCATAGAACCCATCATCATCCCCCAATCCCGCCAGCACACCCCCAACTTTCTGTTCATGGATGACAATGCTCCACCACATCGTGCCAGAATTGTCACAACTCAACTTCAGGAAGTTGGAGTGCCTCATATGGTATGGCCAGCAATGTCTCCTGACCTGAACCCCATAGAGCACATCTGGGACCAGCTGAAGTAGAGACTGGATCACCGTAATCCACCCCCACGTGACCTGGCAGAAGTGCGCGTTGCACTTGTGGAAGAGTGGAACGCATTGCCTCAGAACTACATCATGAGGCTAGTGAGGAGCATGAGACAACGTTGTCAAGCTGTCATTACAGCAAATGGTGGAAACACCCACTACTGACATTGTCAATTTTTGTTATTTGGGGCTATCCTTGTTATTGTTTAAATTTTGGGGTTAATAAATACTAAACTAATGAAAATGGTGTTTCTTCTCATTCATTATTAGTAATATGAAAGGGAACTTTTACTTATTTCATTAAAATTCAGACCAAATAGGAAAAGCACTCATGTAAATAACAATATCCCTAACTTATTGTGAGTAGTATATATATATATATATGTGTGTGTGTGTGTGTGTGTGTGTGTGTGTGTATAGGCGCACTCGCCTGCCTTGTTCCTTCCAATTGAACTGTTGGATGCACAGTTCTCCTGTCTGTGGAGGTCGTTTGTGGACCCTGCTCGATATTACAGTTTTTTTTTGCAGATTCTGCATTCTGCCTATTTGTTGTCAATATTATTAAAGTGTATCCAAATGCTGCTCCGTTTTATCTCCCTCATCTTTCTTCCTCGCTTTCTTTTTCGAGCCTTCTCTCGTTGTCGCTCCTCTCTCTCCCCACCTGCGTGCTCTGTCCAATGAACACAAGCTTGTGGCGCAACCCCGCCCCCCTCTTCTTGGTATATCCTCCTGTGATTGGTTGCACACAGCAAGCACGTGACAGTCATGCACTGCACGCATGGAGCACACCGCCTCCAGTCATTCTGCCTGAGGCTGTGGGCGGGGCAAAGAACGGCTCACTGACGGGAGCCGGCTCCCATCGTTCACTTTAAAGAGCCGGCTCTTTGAATCGGTTCGTTCGCGACCAACACATCACTACTCTAAAGTACTGGCCAGAAGATTGGAGATTTATTTACTTTACTTATAAACACTGATCAGACAGGGTTTGTCAGGGGGAGATTTTCATACTCCAACGTGAGAAGACTTCTTAATGTTGCACAGTATTGCACACAGATGCAACATAGGGCCCTAGCTATATCATTAGATGCAGAGAAGGCATTTGATAGGGTTGAGTGAGGGTTCATGTGGAATGTCCTGGACAGGTTTGGATTCGGTGAGCAGTTTATAAACTGAATAAAACTTTTTTACCATTCCCCAGAGGCTTGCATCCAATGGCGCGCGTTTACCCCCTTTTCCACTGTGCCGGGGGACGAGACAGGGGTGCCCGCTTTCCCCCCTCCTTTTTGCCCTCACTTTAGAGCCACTAGCAGAATGCATCAGGAATAGTAAGGATATTCACTTTAGGCAAGACCACCCACAAGATAGCGTTATATGCGAATGACATCTTACTGTTTCTGTCAAACTCTGAGGTCTCAGTCCCGTCCACCCTGTCAGTTGTCAACTCATTCAGTTCAATAAATGGTTGTAAAGTAAACTACACAAAGTCTGAGGCTATGCCCCTGGGGAACTTCGGCAGCACAAGTTTAGTTGCAAATTTTCCATTCAGATGGGCCATCTCAGGCTTTGTCTATCTTGGTATCAGAGTATCGCCTAGTGTTGAGGACCTGTGGAGACTTAACTTTGTGCCTGCAATTAGAGCAGTTAAAAATGACCTTGAGAGGTGGCTTGACCGCTCTCCTGGATAGGCAGAATTAGTCTTATGAAGATGAATATACTCCCCAGGTTACTTTACCCTTTGCAGATGTTACCATTATGGATATCAAAGAAAATAATCTTAGATCTAGAAAGGGCCTTTTCGCGATTTATCTGGCACAATAAAAAGCCCAGAATCAGAATTAAGACTTTACAACTGCCGTGGGAACGAGGAGGCTTATCCCTGCCTAATCTGAGATTTTATAACTGGGCCTGCCACACCCGAATAATTTGGGACTGGCTACAGTCTCATTTAAGATCTGAAACAAGTATTGATGAGTGGGCCCCCTCTCCCTACTCCTTGCTGAGTCAGCTAACTAATTGCAGGAAAAAGAGATCATCAGACACCCATTGTAACCCCATTACTTACAAAACTATCAGAGTTTGGCGTGACATAACAAAGTACTTTGGAAAAAACACTATCCTTGGGGTTAATACCTCTGACTAAGAATGAAGAGTTCACCCCAGGAGTTAAAAATAGTATTTTTGATAGATGGCATGCAAAGGGCATCAGACTTATTCAGGATGTATACCAGGGTAATATACTAATGTCCTTTCAGCAGCTTCAAGAAAAATATGACATTGCACCTGAGCACTTTCTTGGGTACCTCCAAGTTCGCCATTTTATTCTGTCAAAGGTGAAAAATCTCCCCATTTCTAACGATGTAGAATTTTTTTTTTGTTGAACCGAAAGAACACAAGACATTTTCTTTCTCATTCTTACTAGATGCTGTACTCTATAGATCCGTCAGATATCAGTAAGGTTGTACAAAAGTGGGAACTTGGTCTTGGTGGGCAATATATAGAAGATGATTGGCATGAAGCAATAGCCACTGCCAAAACCACATTCATCTGTAATCGAATAAGAGAAACCCAATATAAGATACTGCACAGATCACATATAACACCATCCATTCTTAATAAGATCGACAACAAGTCCTCTCCTCTCTGCATTAAATGCAAACGTACTGTCGGAACATACATTCACTGTTTCTGGAAGTGTCCTTTGATTTCAAGGTTTTGGAGTAATGTAGCCCAAGAATTGGGGAACAGTTTCTCACTTAAATTTGCAAAGGATTTAGGTCTCTTCACATTGGGCCTACCTTCAAAAACATTGTCTCTGTGTAGATCTGATTTCAGACTCTGTGACAAACTTTGCTTCTGGCTAGGAGATGTATTTTAAAGCAATGGATAAGTGACAGACCTCCCACTGTTACACAATGGTACCAAGAAATGTACAAAATTTTACCCTTAGAAAGACTTACTGCAGGAATGAAAGGGGATGACAGTTTATTTGAGAGAACATGGTCAGCCTTTCTGAGACACCTACATCCGCCTCTCCGGGACACAGTAAATATGGGGAGATATGTATATGTATATATATATATATATGTATGTATGTGTGTGTGTGTGTGTGTGTGTGTATTTTGATGTAAAATGTCATTGTATTATTATTTTATTTTATTGTTTGTTTGTTTGTTGTCATTAAATGTCACCCATTCTGTCACCTTAATGTATGTATGTTTTTATTTATTTATTTATTCATTATTTTATTTTAAATTTTTACTTCATTTCATATGTATGTGTGTATGTATGTGTATGTATGTATGTGCATACGTATGTGTGTGTGTATGTATGTATATATATTTAATTTCTTTAAATTTTATATGTATGTGTGTGTTTGTGTATGTGTGTGTGTGTGTGTGTATATATATAACCAGAGACCAAAACTTAGTTATAAATCATTTGAAAGCCTTAGTCTTAGCCTGAACCAGAAGCGCAGACACCAGTTCTGTTAGTTGTCGTATATCGACCACCCGCTCCTTACTCTGAGTTTCTAACCGAATTCTCAGAGTTCTTAACTGACTTAGTGGTCAGTGCAGATAAAATCATTATAGTGGGTGACTTTAATATTCATGTAGATGATGAGAACGACAGCCTCAGCTCTACTTTTAGTTCACTGTTAGACTCAGTGGGTTTCTCTCAGAATGTGAAGAAGCCAACCCACCGTTTTAATCACACCCTGGATCTTGTTTTGACGTATGGCATAGAAATTGAGCATCTCATTGTTTTTAAACAAAACTCTTTTCTGTCTGATCATTTTTTAATAACATTTGAATTTACAGTAATTGACCATTGTACAACAACCAAAATGCTCCATTACAGCAGATGTTTATCTGATAATACAGTCACTAAATTTAAGGAAACAATTCCATCATAATTTTCTTCAATGCCATATGTCAACTCAAAGGAGAGTAGCTCTAATCTTAGTCCCACACAAGTGGATAATCTGGTCGATAGGACGGCAGCTTTACTGCATACTTCAATTGACGCTGTTGCTCCTCTGAAAAGGAAGGCAAAAAATCACAACAAAACAGCTCCATGGTATAATGAACAGCTGCATATTTTAAAGCAGAATGTAAGGAGATGGGAAAGACAATGGCGCTCAAATAATTCTGAAAAATATCATCGAGCCTGGAAAGATAGCTTTCTCAAATATAAAAAGGCAATTCGTAATACTAGAACCGCTTACTATTCGTCTTTAATTGAGAAAAATAAGAACAATCCCAGGTTTCTGTTCAGCACTGTAGCCAGGCTGACCAGGAGTCATAGTTCTGTGGAGCCTTCTGTTCCTTTAGCTCTCAGCAGTG
>NW_007578468.1:202572-273964 GCF_000690725.1 Stegastes partitus
ATTTAATTAAAAGTAGTCCAGGCTAAAAATGCAACAACTCCATGTTAGAACAGTGGTGTAGGTAGAAGATGAATTATGTAAACGTTACTTAAATATTACTCAAAATAAAGTAAAGAAAAACTAGTTAACTAATCATGACAATTAAGCACCTTTATATGGGTTTTGTAAGTAGATGCAAAGGTATTTTGAGTAAAATTTACTATCAAAGACTTAGTGCATTTTGCATTTAAAAGAAATTTGCCAATAATGTTTACTTGATTGTTTAAAAAAATAAAAAAATCTTGCTGGCACGTAAACTTTACTTGACATTTTTCTGAGTAAAAATTACTCAGAATATCTGTGTGGAAATTGTTACCTAGCTGTTTTCAAGTAAATGGCACTCCAAATTTCTCAGTGTACAGCTTAGTTTGCATAGTGGACTCTTTTTGGAGGATTTCCTCAGTTGAGTTCTTTCCAGTTTCTTATTTTATTTAGTTATTTCCAGGGCTGTGGTCATTGTCAGTTAGTGAGGTTCCTAAGTCAGTGCGAACCTCAGTCAGTGTTCTCTCTGTAGGGTCTTGAGTCAGTGTACAGTGTGTCTTATTTGCTCATCCCATCTTCTCTCAACCATACCTTTACCTTTAAAAAAAAAAACAAAAAACATTCTCAAGCCACTAAAAGTCTCTCTACCTTCTTAACTACTTTCTCTGCATTCCCTCTTTGCACCCTTTCTGCATCTTTGTGTTGCTCTTATCTTTCCTCACACTCTGCTGCTGCCTGGTGCAGAAACAAGCTGAAATCTGTCTGTGTTGGTGGAGTGGCAAGCATTTTTCTCCTACATTTCTCTTCACCTAATTTACAAATCTCTCTAACCCTTTCTTATTCTCATCTTTTGAAACTTTCTTTAACCACATTATCATTGTTTTCAACCAGTACCGACCACAAAAAGCCAGATTTACACTCTGTACATCGATCTACAACTTTCTGAGACATTTCAATGATTATTACACGTATTATTCAGAGAGGGTGAATGGCACAGTGCCTGAGTGAAGGACCCAATCAAGAAGCTTCTACATGGAGTCTATTACTCTGTGCACTTGATCGTTGAGGGTTTTCCCAGCCTATTCACTCGTTTTAATTCACCACCTCATATAACACCCGAACTAAAATATCCCCTTTTATGCTATTCCAATCCCCATGCACACAACTACTTGAGATCTGTGTTAGTGCCAGAATTCTCGAGCAGTCTGTACTGTCCGATACACTGACACATGCACAGTAAAAATATCAATCAAGTAGGAAACCACCCCACATTCCATATCCTTGTGTTCCCTGTGTCCTCATTAAGATTTTTTATCTTCACAATTATGCCACCATTCTATTTATTTATTAGTTTAAATATTATTTATTTTCTCTCGTTTTCTTATTTATATATTTATTTATTTACTTACTTACGTATTTATTCATTTATTTATTTATTTATTTATTTATTATACTCATCCGCTCAACGGGAGTCTTCGGACATACTTATTTATAACTCCCCTATTAGACAGCATATGTGCTGTCTAATAGGGGAGTCAGTCAGGCATTAACCAATTTTACTGCTATGGCCCGTCCACACTAATAACTGTAGAGATTACTATAAGATGTGTTTACACTTATTTAATACTACATGTATTATACTTTAACAGTAGCACATTTGTCAGTATTTTAGTCCGTTTATTTTAGTTTATTAATACAAAAACACAACCCTAGAAGAACTACACATTTCATGGAGTGTCCAATCACATTGTGTTGTAAAGCTACTAGAAGTTGCAGTTCTTTCTTCAAAATAGCCATTTCTCCTAAATGGAGGGTGAAATATAAAACTTTAAGTGCATTTAGGGGTTTAAATTGATTTATTATTTGCACTGAATTTCCAAATGAAATTGATATAGGTGAAATTAAATTTTTACCATTTAATCTTATTTTAATAAGAAAAAGCAATGAGTAAGTGCAACAGAAATTAGGCCTTGTTTGTACATATGTGTATGGCTCTTAGAGAGGGCTTATAACATAACAGTGTATTTATGGTAAATGAGAGGCTATGGAGTAACTACTGTATATCTTCATCCATTTTTATCCTTAATTTTCTCTTCAGCTTCTCTTTTAACCCCCTTGTGTGATGTCATCCTTTTAAACAGTTTTTAACTTCCCATCCTTTCTATACATTTTCATTTTTTATGGTGTGTATTTACATGTGTCTTCATGAACTTTTGATTGTTTTTGCCTGTGTTTGCCCTGTCTTGCCTGATATTTTACTTGTATTTTATGAAACCACTGTGTGAAATGTTCTTTAAGGTGCTACAAATAAGGTTATTATTATTATTATTATTATTATTATTATTATTACATACTGTATAGCCATATAGCTATATGACTGTTGTTAAAACACATGAATGAGGGTAACCCTGAAATTGTTTTCCTGAGCAGATAAAGCAGCCGGTAAGGATGTCCTCAATGTTAGGGTTAGGATAGTATGAAACAGGATTTAACCAGGAAAAACATCTTTAACAAGGCCAAAAATGACACCCATGGGTTCCAGTAAATCAAAACAAAGCTGTCATTGAGGAATTTACCCACTATGTTTCACAAAATTATCACAAAATGTGGTAAAAAATTTAATTTCACCAATATATGTCAACTTCATTTGTAAAGTCATTCCAAAAAAAAGTGTTCCTCATCAATTTAAACCCCTAAATGCTTTTAACGTTTTATTTTTCACCCTCCATTTTGGAGAAACAGCTATTTTAAAGAAAGAACTACAACTTCCAGTCGCGGTACAATACGTGATTGGACACACCATGAAATACGTAGCTCTTCTTTGGGTTTACAACTAGGGTTGTGTTTTTGTATTAACAAACTAAAATAAATTAATTGAAGTACTGACAAATGTGTTACCGTTACAGTATAATAGGTGTAGTATTAAATAAGTGTAAAAGAGTTGTTATAACTAGCTATGTTTTAAACCATCACGTATTCTGAATCTGTATTTCTCCATTGAACCTATGATCCTGTTTTGCTTTTTTCTACTGAGTACAATGCATGTCCTTGAAGACAAGATGGCCGGTGAGAACTGGTTCACATACTGTGAGACAGCGGAAACTCCCCTATTCTATCAGTTACTTTAGATACATGCCTTTTGGACAACAGACACACACTTTGTATTCGATCCAAGCAGTTTCTGTTTACATTTGGGGCAGGCCCAGCCAAAGAAGATAAATGTGAATTTTTCCGGATATCGGGGCTCCTTCTGATAGACCTCTTGTTATGCCTCTGTCCAGCGCTACCTTACTCTACCTGTGACCTAAATAAATTCTACATAGTGAACTGAAGATTTCTCCGGTTTGTTCTTGGGCATCCAACTAAAGAATTGCGTTAAAGCTTCACAAAGCTACAGACACATTCCCCACCACTGGCCTATCAATAACAATTGTCAGATCATCCATTGCTGCGACGTTTTCCTGCATGTGTCCGTCAGAGTTGTATACGTTCACAGAGAAATGAAAGCAACGAGGAGCATGTAGCCCAAACAAAGTAAAAGCACTTATATTTTATCACAAATGAACAATAATAGCTATTGAACAATATCATTGGGATCCCTTTCAGAGCAATCTCAGAACAGCTTCTCTCTGCCTGGATATTTTTTGCCTTTTCTATTTGAATGAATACGGAGCTTATAAGCAGCGCCAGTGTTTACAGAATGTTAACGTTCATCAGTGTGGGCACACACATCTTTATAGTGATCTCTATAGTTATTAGTGTGGACAGGCCATAACAGTAAAATTGGTTAATGCCTGACTGTTGGAAGAAAAGAACGACAAAAACATTACAACGTATGCGTTGTCTAATAGGGGAGAAAAACTTGGCCCAGACACGAAAGATAGCTCCAATTGAAAATGTATTGGTTTGAAATTCGTGCAGGGAAACACGAAAAAGTTGGGCAAATCGTGTCCCTGGACACTAGTCAATAGATTAAGTTTCGTGACTATATCACAAATTGCAGTGTGACTGGGTTGTGCGGAGGCTGTTGGTGTCTGTCTTCCGGACAACTTCCAAATCAGCAGTCTTCCCTTTGATAGCAGTTGCATGTACTGAACAAAACCATACACTGTATTTATACTGTTTGAATAGTAATTTCCTTAAAATGAAATGTTCTAATATTTTGAGATACTGTATTTTTGCAATAGCTGGAAGCCATGATCTTCAAAATTCAAACTTTTTTTTTGCAACAGTACTGTTATTGGCTTCTGTTGTTGTTGTTTTTTGTTTGGCTTCTGTTTAATTTTTTGTGAGTCCCCTTTTAGAGGTCCTTAGTAACTCAAGAGTAACAACAGGATGAGGGGCAAGGCAGGGGTTGAAGGCTGTTCAATATGCTGTTAAGGTAGAGCTGAAGCAGATGCTAAACATGCTAAACATTGTTTACCAAATTTATTGGGAGCATACCTGTTGCATTGAAGTGATGCACTGCACTTTCTCCTCCCTCTTAATATCTGCCATTTTTCATTTCAGTACAGAATATTTGGTAGTTTTCTTAGCGTACTACAGAGGCAGTCCAAACCACTTGGAGTATCAAAACACACTTTATTTGGTAAAATTTGAATGCATAAGTTATATTTCATGGTAAAATACATCAATTAATACTGCAAACATTTACAGTAGAATGTATAAAGGCTGCAATTACAATAAAACATTAACATCTGCTTACAAAAGCATTTCAGATGAGCAATACTGGCAAATATGACAAAATATTAAATTAATGTTTATACTCCCTTTTAAAATGGAAAGAAGGACAACTATGCAAGAAGTTTGTGTGATACATTCATGATGTTACCCCCATCCCCTTTATCATGACAAAATATATTTTGTTCCTTGTAAAATTCTTTGAAACAAGGACAAATACAAACAGAAGGCTATCATTAAAGAAGATTATTCATTCATGAAATACAAAAAAACAGCAAGTCACTTCAAAAGAGATACAGCAATGGAGGGGTGTGTTCAGGCAGCTGTGTTGACAAATGAAAAACACCTTTGCCAGAAAGTATGTCCACTACGCACATCAATGTGTTTGTGAACAGTTTTTCCTTTGCAAACACTTTCCATCACAGCTAGATAAGTCCAGCCTGAAATACAACTGAAATAAAACCTTAAAGCTTAAAAATCAATAAACAGCTGTACTTGGCTTTTATTTAATGTGTTTATGTATTTGTTCATAAATGCAATCACGCAAATTTAAAAAAAAAAAAAAGAAAAAAGAAAAAAGAAAAAAATACTTGCTTTCCTGCAGTGATAGCACCCCTTTTACTGCTGTTCTCCAGCAAACGTAAATTGTTGGCCACTGACAATGTCTTTACTGCTATTGATTAGTGCCGTGTTTGTCAGTACCAGGGCCAGGTATCTCTTTTGCTTTGCATCTTTATTTTGATTATTTATGTTTAGCAATTTGCATGAAGCCAGCCATTGAAAGTAGGTGAAAAAAAGTTGAAGCACTGTGAAGACCTAAAACACAATATTACACCAGGCTTTAATCCAAATACACTGCTCGTGGTAGATAATTTTATTTTGCAATGAAACATTAAAGACTTTTAATATTTCATCAAAAAAAGGTAAAATACAATCAATCCTTGCAGCTATTTAATAAAGTGAAATAAAAGGAAGCCTAAGTTCTATATGTTTGGCAAGCATTTCACAGTTTCATACTAAAAGGGTGAAAGTGTACAACTGAAGAGAATGAAGCTGAAGGTGCAATTTAGATGTCATGACATAGTACCAGCTCTAGTGGGCTCCAGCATTTGATACGGTTATGTCAAGTCAACTCCAACAGAGTAATTGGACTGGTCATTTGCAGCCACCAAATCTGGAGGCATACAGCTAATTGCAGCTTGATATTCTCCCTTATATAAAAACAGCAGTGCATGTACAGGAGTTGCTGGTGACTTAGCAGGTGTTAAAATAACCTCAACAAATAGACAAAGCCAGGGGTATCTAGAGTGATTTTCCTGGTTTTCTTTGTAAGAACTGGACTGGCCTGCACAGAGCCATGACCGTGACCCCATCCAACAACTTTGGGATGAACACAAATACAGACTACAATCTGGTACTACTACTGGATGGCCTGAAACCAGAAGAGTGGAGGTTCTTCTATCGTTTTGGAACGGCATCTCCCATATATGGCTGGAACATAAGGCTGTTGGCATTATTTTACCTATGTAGTTATTGTTCTTACTGTATTTTAACAAAATTAAAGATTTTGGTTTCTCCACAATGAAATAAGGTGTCAAAACACTTAGGTATCACATTGGCACTGGTCTCTTACTGGACCCTGACAGTAAGTCGTTTGAGTAGTTCAGACAAGAGCTACTGACCCCAAAGATCAAGAAATGGTAAAATAGGGAAATGGACACAGAAGGCAAGAGGCAAGGCAAAAACTAAATATAGATTTGCTCCATGATATCAGTTTGATATACCTGTATCTTATTCCTGATATGTTTGATAGCATGTTCAAAACTGATCAATTCTACACTTCCATTGGAGAGCTCCTTAAACAGAATCGATATGTGGCATTCAGTAGGCCTGCACTTTATTAGGAATATTATTGTGTCTTTTAAATAGAGTACTCACGGTATAAATTCTGTTACATATTTATTATTTGCAGAAATTGCAGAAATTACCAGATACCAGCTTCCATTAAGAAAGTATAAGTGCAGAACTAGAACCTGGGGTCTCTGCTCAGTCTGTTGTGCTTCTCCAGCAGCTCTTCAAAAAGATTTTGGATTTTCTTTATTTGTCCAGCAAAAGCAGCTTCTGACTACAAAAAGGGTCTATAAAGAAGGAGGAGGTGGGAGTTGCATGACTCCGCAGACTGTCACAGCTGCAGGGGCTGATAGGACGTTTACGCCATGGTGTACCCGTAGCTACCACAATGCAGCGCTACCAGCAACCGATCTTTCAAGACCTCTTTGCTTGGATATTCTGGGAGTTTCAGCATGTTGATACTGCAGAGAGGGAGAAACAAGAGGTTTGCAGGGATCATGGTCTACACTGATGGCACACTGTGGTCATAACAGATCATATCTAGGAACTGGAGGAGAGCTGGTGTCTCACTGGTTTCTAAAAGAGGAAATTCAACAATAGGAATTACCTGTCCACCATGCAGAGGCCTCTCCCTGTTTTCAAACTTTGCCATCAGTGTACAAGGATATCACTACCAAGTGTCACAAACACTGAAGGAACACACTGCCCTCTAGTGCTTAGTAACACAAAGGTCCATCAGGGAAGGTCCCATAACTGTTGAGGATGTTGGTGACATGTACTATGTCTGTGTCAGCAGGGGGTTGAGGACTAAAGGTGACAGATTGTGCAATTTCTTCTTGTGGAGAATAAATCTACAACTTTGGAGTACTGTTGAGCATCCCTGCCAGGTGTGTAAGAAGTGTGGCAATGGGCCAGGACCACAAGACCATTATAAGTTAAATTGTGTGCACAGAGACAAAACAGTGCCCATTTCATAGGAAGATTGCAGGAAATGATTATGTGACAATGTGAATGGAGGCAGTGGTAAATTAGCACATTTTCAAATAAGAAATTCTAATTAATTTCAAGTGTAAACTAGTCTTTTAATCAGTGTACAAAATCTCAGTGAAACACGGCAAAAAGTGGTGCAGTACACAATTCAAGGGGGAAAAAAAATCCCTACTGTACTGGGGTTAAAATGGGTTCGTAATGTTTATTTCTAAGAGAAAAACACACAGTACCTGTACCTGATGAAGATATTTTTTTTTAAATTAACATCTCTATGGTGAATTGGACCCCCTGGACAGGTCGCCAGTCTATTACAGGGCTAGACTTAGAGACAGACAACCAATCACACTCACATTCACACCTACAGACAATTCTGAATCACCAATTAACCTCAACATGCTTTTGGACTTGTGGGGGGAAGCCGGAGAACCCGGAGAGAACATGCAAACTCCACGCAGAAAGATCCCGGTGTCCTCACCGGGACGCGAACCAGCAACCTTCTTGCTGCAGTGCTAACCACTTCGCCACCTTGTAGCCCAAAACAACAAACTGAAACAACTAAATCGTCCTTTTTCACACATAATAACCAAAAAGCTTAACATTTTGTACGACCTCCTTTGGCTCTGATAACAGCTTGCATTCTTGCTGACATTGTTTTTATGTACTTTTCCACAGTCTCTTTTGTTATTGAGTTTCAAACAGTTTCTCGCTGTTCCCACGGACTTGCTTTACATGACACTTTGGTCTACACTGTGGTCATTCTGGAGACTTTCTCAGACTCTGATCTAGAAGCATTCATCTCTGCCAGAAGATCAGCAGTGGTCTTCTTTCTGTCTCGAGTACTCAAAATGTTGAGGTGTCTGACATCTGCTTCAGTTAACTTTCGTTTCCTGCCTCTTCCTTTTTGTAAGTATCAGTCTAAGCAATTGACTCCAAAGCACACTTGACCATACTGTGAGAACACTTTATGTCTTTCGATATTTGTCTCATCAGAAAGTGCTTTAATTCACACTCAGCTCTATGGGCTTCTCTGAGAAGTCAGACATGAATCAAGCATAGCATTCAACCACTAAAAGTTTTCTGGTCAGGAATGCAAGTAAATAACTATAATTTGACATCTTAATCAATAAATAATAATGTGCTTACTATTTTTTCAGTTTTTTGTAAAACAGTAATTTTTAAAATTCATTGATGACAATAATTATATTTCAGCATTAAAAATATAATTTCTGTTAAAGAGCTTCTACATACTGGTGTATTAACCGATACAGAAACATAGAAAATTATTTTGGTAATTACCAATGCTGTTAATTTATGGCAGCTATGGCATAAACCTTACACTGGGTGGTCTAATACATTTGTTGAAGACTGTATATGAGTGGCAAGTGACAATGTTCTGGAAAAGGAAAAATAATGTGATAATGCAAATTGATAGAAGGCAAAGACTGCATTAAGTGATGCTGTTGACTGGGAAACAAGCTGGAGTCAAAACATCCATGAGACACTGACAAGTCAAAGATAATCCAAAAAACATCTTATACAGGGCCTGCACCAATCTCAAATACAAGACTGAATACAAATGAATCAAAAGAAAAAGAGTAATTACCAGGTACTGGAGGTAGGCAGTAGATTAGAGGTGTATGGTACTGCAGCAACGGTGAATTTCTGTAAACCGCTGCCACCCATCAAGTAAGCAAAGCCACCATGAGGAACTCTGGAACTGAGAGAAAATAGCACTTAATTTACTTTTTTAGGCTTTGACACATTTTTTTATATTGAGAACTTCTGAGGAATTCCAGCAGAGAAACCTTCCGGTGACAAACTGAAGCAGAAGAACCCGTTCCTCCTGGGTCAAGCTCTTTACCACTTCCCAGAACCACTGCAAAACACACAGACAGATTAGAGCTACATCACACCAGTTTACACCATACACAGTTTTCAAAAGCTAGAAACCGCTCGCCCAGAAGATGAGGTGACATATATATTCTTTATTCTATATTGTATATATTCTATATTCTTAACATAATCTTTTGTCAAAATTAAAAACATACAGTTTAAAGTTGGATGATAGACTGCATCCCATATAGGATAAATAATTGTGCTTTTGTCATGCAAAGCTAATCGAGGAGAATCATCAGTTCTTTATCGTCAGACATTTAAAACGTATATTCCTGTATATCACTGCCTTGTAAATACTGTCTTCTTGGAAATGTTTTCAAAATAATACATAAATGTAATATGGTAACAACCTGTGCCGACAGGTAAACATCAATGTTACTACAAACCCAGTTGATTCAGGTGAAACATAACCATCTTGTCTTAAAAGATTCAGTCCATGTAAAGTGGTAAAAAAGGGCCGACCTGGATGACTGGCTCCTGAGGGTCATAGCCACTGGTGTACTCAGTGTTCCTGCACCAATCTTGCACATCGATCTCTGGCATCCCCGACAGCAGGAGTTCCTGTACGCACGCATGTGCATGCACACGCACACAAAGCATTAAGAAAAGATAGCAAGTAGCTGAAAGATCCTTTGAACTCTATGTACCTTCACATTGCTAAAACCAGCCAATCAGAGGTGAAGTAAAACAGCTATTAAGAAGTGTAAACACAAAACAAGCTGCTGAGTTGCCCTGCAAAAAGCACGATCAAGCACGTCCAACAAATCATAATGCTACCCTATTGATCCATACGGATGGGAAACTGCACAAACACAGCACACAAACCCTTTAAAGAAGTTGAAGATATGGCTAATCAATACCACATCAGATCTAAGTGGGGTGTCGGGCATAAGGCTCCAAGGAGGAGAGCAACTGGAAAAAGCACAGGGGGAAGAAAAGTAGACAAAGACAGGGAGGTTAGAAAAGGCTGACTAACCAATTCATATTCATCAAAAAGCTGAATGAGTGACGGGGGGATGAAGGTGTGGAATCCTCGTAGGAAAGCGTTTATCTGAGGCTGGATGGCTCGCGTCATCCTCAGCTCCGTCACCAGCTGGACATACTCAGCCTAAGAGAAGACACACACACACCCAGATAAGTCTTTGCAGAATACTGGTGAACATGAGAAAGAGACTGACCTCATATATAATAGTTGTTCCGCTCCTTTCAGCTGCTGTCTTTATAGGGTAATGCCATCTGCAGGAACACTGCAAGTGCTACACTCTAATTAGAAATTCCATAGAAAAAAATAGCTGGAGGAGAGAGATCAATTAAACGTCATCTTCAACCACACTGCTAGAGAATAACACCATAAAAACAATCTATATCTAAAGCCCCCCCCCCCCCCCAAGACTTTTAACAGACAAAAGTCCAGTAACTAAGCAACTTTCAAACCCCTCTTTTTGTCCTAGGCAATTTATTTATACACATGACTTGCTGCTAAATTCATAACCTCACTGGCAAGAGTCTCTCACTGGTCATCAATTAAACCCCAAAAATATTTTTTTTGTTGATCAAAATTACATATTCATATATTTCTTCATGAAATAAACCCTACATGCCTTAAACTTGTAATGTAGCTTTACACCTTTGCCTCCGTTAGCATGCATGGATCTGTGAATGTGCAATCCCATGCTTTTACACATACTTGTCTGGCATATGCCTGCAGCTAGAGCACACCAGCTCGCCTACTCCTTTGCTCAAACACGAGAAAATGATTCTATGCTACATGATACCAAGTTGTAATATTGGAGTAATTCAGACATATGTTCAAACCAGAACCCCAATTNCACTGCAGCTTCAAGGTGGAAATGCTCAGGTGTTGACTACCTATTTCCCTCATGATATGTCTTCTAGTATGTAAACCACCACATGGACACAGTAACAAGGTAGATCCATGTTTTTGAGACTGTTGTTGCTACACTGCAGCTTCAACGTGGAAATGCTCAGGTGTTGACTACCTATTTCCCTCATGATATGTCTTCTAGTATGTAAACCACCACATGGACACAGTAACAAGGTAGAAACATGATTATCAGAGGAAGTCTTCAAATGAATAGCTTGACATGTTGGGAAATAGATTTTTTCCTTTCTTGCTGAGAGTTACAGAATATCTATACCACTCTCTTGTCTGTACAGTACATATGAAGTTGCAGTAAGCTGTCTGGAGTGGAAACAGAGGGAACAGCATGCCTAACAAAAGTCACGTATAAACAGCTCTAATGCCCTCTCATTAACATGTTATATTTCAATTGTACAATCACCTCAAAAAATTAAGAGTAAAATTGTGACATTGTGGTTTTGCAAGACGTTGCCAGGCATCATGCTTGAGCCCATGGTCAAGGAAATTACTTGTGGTCTGTTCTATCACTTTGATCCAGGCTTTACATAACATGTTCTAACAAATAACCTTCAGATTTTTATTTTATTTTATTTTTTTAATTTAAAATTGTTTAAAAGGCATTCAGATTCTTAGACAGTTGTATAAACCCCTCCCTAAAGTCCTCCCAGCTTGTTCTGACTGATTTCAATTCAAGACTACACATCCTGACAAGACATTCAAAAGACAGGTTGTGTATATCATTTTTGTACAGCACAAATTAGTCTAATCTTTACTAATAGTCAGGTATACTGCTGTGGAATCCAACTCAATCAGACTTCTGAAACAGCAGTTGCCAGCCTTAATATTTTCTGTTTATGACTAAAAAGAAGCATTATCTCCTTGACTACAAAACCGTATTCTAAGCAGTCAGCTTGCGTCTGTTTCCACCTAAATGAAATAAAGTATTAGCATGCACATCACTGCGTTTTCTCACATAACGAGGGGGAGGAGTAACAACCCCCAATTGAAACCGAAGCTCAGGTGTTAATGGCTCCTGAGTTTATAAGTATCTGGATCTCCCAACTAGTCAGTCAGAACTGATGAAGCCTCTTGGATGAGAGGTGAAACGTCTTCAACAAACTCAAACAAGTCCAGTTGCTATGATTAATCTACCAGAATACTGCGTTTTCTCCTTTCACCAACCAAACCAGTTTTTGCTGTATGTTTGCATTGTATGAGATGATGCCTAGGACTGTGTTCATGGGGACTGACCTTGTTGTCCTGGGTGACCAGGATGCTGATCCCTCCAGGTTTAAGTGGCACTTCCTCCATCGCCCCAAACACATCTGTTTCGACAGAGAAGGTGAGCTCTAAACCCAGATCACTTATGTCGTTGTCCAGAATCCACTGCAGATTTTTAGCATACTCTGGATCGATAGACGACACGTCCTGGTAGTTCACTGGGATACCTGAAAAACACACAATCACACACAGAAACACAGGCACACATATTATACACAGTACAGAAAAAAATAAGACTGGATCAAGGAGGTAATATAATAGTAAATCTTGAAGAGGTCAAAATACAAACTTTTAATATGATTTTGATATACATAACAAAGCTGACAGACATATGGGAATATGCAATTATAAATATTTTTTATAAACAAAACACAAAATATTTATTACTTAATATAATTACTTATTACTAATACTTATTCACGACAATTTGATATTAGATTTCCCTTGGAATTTTTGCTATTTTAGGATGGAGAATTATCCATATACATGTAAGATGTGCTATTATCCATCCCCAAAAATTAAATAAAAACAAGGTATAAATTATAATACAAAGCACAATACCTAAACATTTTTTAAAGTATATTAATCCTAAAATTGCTGTCTGAAAACATATATGTGGAAAAGGTCAAAACATCACTAGAATCATTTTAGTCAAGAAAAAAAGGTACCAGCACAATCGTGTGCAAGCAATATGAACAATCAATTTTGCTGTTATCTCCTCTGGTCCATGTTTAGTGTGGTACACGCCATGTCGCCAAACAGCACAGTGACTACTTGTAACCCTATAAATTGGCCGACTGATTACAAGTTTATAGGCACCTGTGATGCTAATTAGAGGACACACCTTGATTGAACATGTCCCTATGGTTACATTATTTTCAGTCTTTTCTAGGGGTACCATCATTTTTGTCCAGGCCTGTTTCATGAGTTTATTTTTTAAAATAATTCTGTTGAACCACAGTTCAAAAGCAATGTCTGATTTTCATTGCTTAATTTTCATTGAATTTTTGTTTGTTATTACTTTTTTCAGATTCAAGTTATTTCTGTGACTGTTGTGAGTTTTTCTTTCATTAACCGAGGGGTGCCAACAATTTTGTCCACTTGTGTAAAATGTGGGGAAAAAAGTTTACAGTTTACAGTGACCTACCTCATTAAACACAGGTGCAGCAAATAGGTACTAGAAGTCAAACAACTAATTGAATGAAGATTATTTAAGTTAAGCATATGTGTTTTAAGTAATTAGAATACAAAGATACTTCCATCCATCCATTATCTATACACCACTTAATCCTCACTAGGGTCGCGGGGGGCTGGAGCCCATCCGAGCCGAAGGCAGGGGACACCCTGGACAGGTCGCCAGTCTATCACAGGGCCACACTTAGAGACAGACAACCAAGCACACTCACATTCACACCTACGGACAATTTAGAATCACCAATTAACCTCAACATGTTTTTGGACTGTGTGGGAGGAAGCCGGAGAACTCGGAGAGAACCCACGCTGCACGGGGAGAACATGCAAACTCCACGCAGAAAGATTCCAGTGCCCCAACCGGGACGCGAACCGGCAACCTTCTTGCTGCGAGGCAACAGTGCTACCAACTGCGCCACCCTGCAGCCCTTACAAAGATACTTGTATCTGGAAAATCCAGTGACTAGTGAATCCGTACTCCTAGCTATAATTACACCATGAAGACAAACAAAAAACACTTTAAGCAACTCCACAAAAAGGTTATCAAAAAGCATAAGTCAGAGGATGGATGATGGAATATCCTTCGAAGTACAGTTCAGTCTATATCTAAGAAATGGAAGAAATATGGCACATGCTTAAATCTGCCGAGAGCAAGCCATCCTCAAAAACAAGTGACTATGCAAGAAAGAAACTAGTGAGAGAGGCTACCATGACACCTGACTCCACTGAGGTGGGAGAGACTGCATACAACTGTTGCCCGTGTTCTTTACCAGTCAGAGCCTTCCGGAACAGTGGCAAAGAGAAAGTCGATGCTGAAAAAAATCTCACATTAAATCTTCACTAAATCTCTAGTTTGCCAAAATCCATGTGGGATACTCTTTAGTCAACTGGAAGAAGGGTCTTTGGTCTGACCAAAGAACCTTGGTCCAAAATTGAGCCAAACAGTGTGCATTATCACAAACACACCTTCCCTGCCATGAAGTAGTGGCAACATCATGACATGGAATGCTTGTTTGTAGCAGACCCTTGAAAGCTTGTAAGGGTAGAGGATGAAATGAATGCAGTAGAGTATAAGCTTGAGGACAACCTGATGCAGTGTGCAAGAGAACTGAAACTTGACAGAACACTTTTTCCCCAGCAAGACAATAGGCCAAAGCATACAGCCCAAGTTCAGAGCCCAGACCTCAAACCAATTGAGACTTTGTGGCAGGATTAAAAAAGTGCTGTTCACTTATGATCTTTGTGCAACCTCACAAAGTCTGAGCAGTCTTGCAAAGGAAGTAAAACTGCAGTGTTGAGATGTGCAAGGCTGATTGAGACCTATCCACACAAGCTCAAAGTTGTTCGTGCAAACCTGCATTTACTAAAAGGGGATAAATACTTATGAAATCATTTAGTTTTATATATTCTTAAATAATTGCCATTACTTCGCAGAAATCTGTTTTCACCTTGACACAGCATTTTTTTGTTAAATTCTACATTAACCATGGTTCAATGTTGAAAAGCAATAACAGTGGAAAACATCCAAGGCGGGTAAAAAAATATATATATAGACACTGTATCTATACACTGTATGCACGGTAAAGATTACAATTTTATTTCTACTTTAAATAAATATTTCACTTTTTTTCCACAAAGTTTCTGGGTTCCTACAGTGAAAGTCATACTCAGTTAGCAAAACAGACAAAATTGACATTATTTGATATTACAATCTTTTTAAGGTAAGACTTGACATTTATTAAGTTAGACAAGTCAAGTTACAGCATATGTATAGAGTGTATTGCAATATAGTTTTTAAAGTTAAACTTCAGTTCAATATTGACTGAAATAGATTTCCATGTGACTGAGCATTACCACATGTGACACAATCAAAATGTGAGTGTCATCAGGAGGACGGCATGAATTTGTAAAACCACTGACACAAATGTTTAAACTGTTGTCGGATTATTAAACTGAACAAATGACAAAACTGGAAAATAGAATTTTTCAATGATGATTAAATTAGACTCATGTACAAAAATGAATAATCTTGTGTAACCCCTGTATAATTGCAACCTATAAAGAACATACAACATGCAGTAACTGGGATAGAAAGAGTGCCATGAGCTTGTAAGTTATTGTGTGAGCTTGTGGGCTCTTGTGGATCGTGATGACCTGGCAAGCTAAAATGCAGACCTCAGCTGAATTTAAAGTTTAAAGGGAGAAATGGTAACAGCTGCTGGATGGCGTCAGCAAAAAGGATTAGGGAAAGGATGTCAAGACGAATGACGAGGTGGTCAAATGAAAATGGCGAGGTTTAGCAGTTGTATAACGAGAACAGAAGATAGGAGGGGGTTTTGGAACGGCCTGCTGACTTTCTTAAAAAAAGGAGGTATTTGAAAACTTGCCACAATTAGATCAGACACTCCAAGACATGAATAAATCTAAATTTATTCAAAATTAAAATTAAATTCAATTAAAAGAATGGGTTGTGGTTTCCCAGAAGGAGGAGAGTTTGGGAGGAGTTTACAGAAGTATATAAGAAGTTATGAAAGTATTGTTTAGTCAGTAAAACTGTTAATATTTTGTTCATGTTTGTTCCTACAGCCTCTGTATTGATTATTCACGAGACTTTAAAATCTATTTCGAAGACATTTTCTTCAAAACTTTTTGAAGACTCCAATAGTTGACCCAGAAGTAATTTTCTGACTACCTGTTGAACAAAGTTGCCTGATCATCTTTGGCCCATAGCAGGCAGACTGAGTCATAACAAACCCTGGATCAGACATGCTGAAAAATGTATGAGGTGGCTATTAAAGACTGAGACTGGGCTTGTGTCGGTTAAACCACAGCATGCAAGCCTAAAACACAACACATATTGATCAGTGGGCAAGCATAAACAACACCTGAAATTTTTTAAAAGTGAATTAGTTTCATTATTAAATAGGTACACCTCATACATTCTAAATTACAGCGTATGCAATTTGCTACATTCATTGTTTCAAAATTTGATTTCAATTCTGAATGGACTGATTGTTGAGCACAAGTATTATCAATCAATCACCCATATATGCACAAAAGGAGACTGTATTCCTTACCCAGTATGTGTTTGTAGAATGAACGAGTGAAGTAGATGTTGACCAGCTGTCGGTGGTACAGAGCCAGACCCAGAATCTGACCTGCGAAACGGAAGTAGTTCAGATGGTCTGGATTTACTGAGGAGTTGCTGTTGGGCTGAAAAGTTGTTCCTGTGGATCACACGCGCACACATGCACACATGCGCGCATGCGCACACACACACACACACACACACACACACACACACACATTTTACATTATATAGTCCTGCGTGTCACACTGAATGTTATCGCTATGTGGAAAACATCATATACCATCAGCTGACTGAGTGAACAGAGCATAGTCTGGGTTGATGATCTCATTGGATAAGATGTCAAACCACTCCCGAACCACACCCTGGCCCTGAAATACACAAACAAATTCAGCACAAACTAGAACACAGCTTACTACTTTGGATTTTATGGGACATGGGACTGGAGTCCTGCTAATTCTTCTGTTGACAGCTGAATTACTGAGAGTTATGAAGTGTCATATGAATGTAGAAACTCACCATGCCCTCCTCACCATGGAAGCGAACAGCAATGCCCTGTTTGAGTTTCTCATTGGTGGACTTGGAAACCATCTCACAGCTACTCCTAAATATGGAGTCTGTTGGTGAAAAAGAAAAAGAAAACTAGTATACTGCATTAAAAAAAAAAAACAATTAAAAGAAGAGATGGAAAATAAGATAGTCAGGATTGGAGCCATACGCATGCACTGCATGCTTTTCTGTAGTGCCTAAACCGCTTCATGCATGAACCTGCATGAAGCAACAGCAAGTCTAATTATTGTGGTGCTCATGGAAGCGTTTGGTATTAGTGGGCTCCAAAAATGACACTGAATGTTAATACAGTACTAACAACTGGCACATATCCACCTTCAGAACCTCATTCTGTGTGGACCAACAAGCCAGGCAGCAGAAGTGTAAAGTACAGCTGTGAGTGGACTTGGTTTGATCTTCACTTTCTACATACAGAAGAAGAAGGTACACACAACAGTGAAAGTGTGTAGTAGTAAGCAGAATCTGTACCTCTGTGGATGAGCAGGATGTCACTCTCACTGACTGGACGATGAACCATGTCTGAATCTGGCTGGCTGGCCAGCAGATGCTCATAGAACCACTCAGAGCGATCCTTAAAGGGCTGATGGGGAAAACAAGGCTTTATCTCACACTGTACGGCACTTTCCTAAACTAATTATCACTTCGCGATGTTTTCAGTGTTCAGCCTGTGGATTTTTCAGTCTCAACTCATGGCTCGGAAAGCACTCAGTACTGAAATATTCATCTGTAATACAGAGATGAGTATAGGGTTTATTTGCATAATACATGCCTTTGTTCTCTAGGCATAGGAGGCTTTTCCCCTGGGGCCCCTAGGGTGTAACAGGAGCGGGATGAGAAGATGAAATCAAATTTACTAGGTTCATATGTGTAATTAAAACAAGGGCCTATTCCCAGGTGAACCATTATCCATGGTTAACAAGACTCAAATGCTGCAGCACAAATATGAATGCAGAACAGTGAGAGAACAGCACACAACTCAAAGTAGTACTTTAAAATTTATGAAGCCATATAAATGGAACTTAAGTATTATCACCATAGTTGTAACACTGTAAAATGATTCTGCAGTGAACATAAAGACAGACTTGTCAGATAAAGACGAATAAGGTAAATACTTTTGAAGCCACAGTTTAGTTTAGTTAGCATAGACATATGAAGTAGAATAGAGTGATGGTAAAATTTGGAGGTATTTTATTCCTCAAACTAAAATAATGGCAGAGTTTTAGAAGGTCCTCAATCTTGATGAGCCTGACAGTGTACACCTAGGTGAGAACCCTGAACAAAACTTATGGCTGCACTAAAAGAATACCTAACATGTGGACTTAAAATAACACCTTGCAGTATCTGCAGCTCACGACAACTTGGTTTTCACTACAGCCTGACCAATTAACTGGAAAATTTGATACTGAAATTGTAGCTTGTTCAAGACTGGATTTTTAAGGACTACACAAATGACAATTTTCAAGCTTAATTTTAAAAAATATATAATCACTGGATTTTGTCATAAAAAAGACTGACACCTAAAAAAAGTTACACTCAAAAACAGACACTATGCTAAAATGCATTACATTTTTGTCAGCGAACAAAAACTAGACAAAAACGTAAAAGACAAACACATGGAGAAAAAAAGTTCATACTGTTTTGATGCAATACAGCAGTTGTGCCCAAATTTCTATTTCTAATATTTGTTCCACATTTCTAAAGTTAATGTAATCCAGTAAACCCCCGCCATCCACTATGGCCTTAAAATAAACATACAGCATAATTATCACCATTTTGAAATCAACAAAAACTAAAAATGTAGAAATGTTGCAGAAGAAGATTTTTGTGATTAAAAAAAAATCATGTATCATGCCTTACTTGGCCCTTAATTATATGCATGAAGCGTGACATCAACTCAGGACACTCCAGAAGAAAGTGGAAGTGGTTAAAGATTATCTTTGGATTCCTGAAAAGAGGAGGCAGAGCAAGAAAAACGGCATGAGGACATGGGAAAACAACTAAATTAATAAATTCCAAGACACTGCAGAATCAATAGGCTCCAGGACTCTAGTGAGGATTAAGCAGTGCATATAGATAATGGATGGATGAACATTGCAGGATCAATAACCAGTACATAATGTGTGAAGTGTAGGGATGCAAATTTGAACTATTTCCTGTAGCTGCAACCTTAAGCTGCAACCTTACCAATCAATAGTTGACTAATCGAAGTTATTAAAAATACACGGTGGCCACTATAATGTATTACTTTCAGTTTGCCTACACACGCAGAATTTGTCACTCTGATAACGTACATCACGTAACACTGGCTGACTAATACAGATATTAATCCACATGCTAAACCAGCACTCTCATAGAGTGTTGCCACTCATTAACAAAAGAAGAATTCTGGCCAGTTCCATTAGTTGTCATTGGACCTTTTCTAATTATTGCACTTTAATAACTAAACTCCCACAATGCTCCCTGCTTGCCACTAGTCCAAGTGACCGTCTTCTCAGGACCCGTCAGTGTTAAACAATAAAAGGCCTCATCTGGTACAATAGAACAAGAACAATACATTTTCTAACATGCATGTCCTTTGCCAGGCTACACAGTGGTTCAGTCGTTAGCACTATCACCTCACAGCTAGAGGATCCCCCGTCCTGGTTAGGATAAATGGTAAATGGTCTGTACTTATATAGCGCTTTTCTACCTTTGCGGCACTCAAAGCGCTTTACAATGTTTCTCATTCAACCATTCACACACCAATGGCGACAGAGCTGCCATGCAAGGCGCTAGCCTGCCATTGGGAGCAACTTCGGGTTCAGTGTCTTGCCCAAGGACACTTCGACTGTGGAGGGGCAGGGGATCGAACCGCCAACCTTGCGATTAGAGGACAACCCGACCTGATCCACAGCCGCCCAGGATGCCTGGGATCTTACTGTGTGGAGTTTGCATGTTCTCCCTGTGTAGCGTGGGTTCTCTCCCAGTTCTCCGGCTTCCTCCCACAGTCCAAAAACATGCTGAGGTTAATTGGTGATTCTAAATTGTCCGTAGGTGTGAATGTGAGTGTGCTTGTTTGTCTCTGTGTAGCCCTGTGATGGACTGGCGACCTGTCCAGGGTGTCCCCTGCCTTCACCTTGAGTCAGCTGGGATAGACTCCAGCCCCCCCGCAACACTAGTGAGGATTAAGCAGTGTATAGATAATGAATGGACCTCTTTTGCCTCATGTCTTATCGGTTAATATATCTTTAACCCTTACACATTGTTTATATCCTATGCCTTCACAGTATGGCCAGTTTTGACCCAGACCAGGAATTCCCTCATAACAAGTGCCGATACCAAATTGTCTATTAAGAATTTTTTAACAGCCTATCTGACATCAATAAATGGATGTTGAGTCCTTACTTAATGTTTCACAGAGCAGGGAGACTATATTTTTTAGATTTTAAATAGCAAATTTTTGGAGAGAAATATCTACTATCACACAATAACATGTCCTATTGTACCTAAGATGTGAAAACATATCAGCCATGTTTAAAATACACTTTAAAATGAAAATGGGATGGAAAGTAGCCAATCTTTGGGTTCTGGAGTCATTTGGATGACATTTTCTGCAGCCATCCTGCCTGCAGCTTAATGTAGAGGTGAGGATCATCTGATTGTGTTGTCCTTCAACATATATGTCTCCCCTACTACCTGCTCCTCTCCCTCAGAGTCAGCTTCATCAGAGTGGCTGTAATTAGTCTTTCTCCATGATATCTTCCTGCTCTGTAACGTCCTCCCCCAAATAACTTTTTGCTTCCTCATCTTGAAAGATTAGATCAATGGCCGCTTGCACAATAAGTCTTCCTGCCATAATGCCAGACCCTAAAATGGCAGCCCAGGTACCTATATAACCTTATGGCCCCAAAACTCCTCCTTTGATGTGTGTTTTGACCTCAGCTTAGAATTATTGGATTCTAATTTGTTTATTTTTAGAATATTTGTTTTATTACAGGTTTTATATTGCAGTGCTTGTCCCTAAAGGTGCAGATCTTAAGACTATGTCAAGGCAACCTCCGACCTCTGTATGGCTTCTGTTCATTATGTATACCAAATATTATCATTCCTAAGCAGTTTGGCTCTTTCAGTGTTTTAAGATTCTCCCGTGACCCTTTCTGTCTCTGCAGTAACCTGGGCACATGTGGTGAGAACGCATATGGTTGTCGTGATAACATTTGTTGTCGTCACTATTTTCCCCTGAAAAAATACACAGACATAGCATGCAGTTTTGCAGTTTCAAATTTCCTAAAACCAGTATTTTGAAATTTGTAGTACCTGTACATATGTATAAAACGTACAATATTTTCCTTTTTGTGTATATGTATAATGTCCCTAGTCAGAAGAGTAATGTATGGCAGCGGAACATTGGCTCACCTGTTCACAAAACACTTCAGCACCTCATCATGCTTGCAGACAAACTCAATGAAGCGGGGGGATGTCATTCTGAGTGAGAAAAGAAAGGGAGGCGAGGTTGATAGTTTAAGAAAGGAAAATCTATAGACAACAGTATAAACATTGAAAAGAAAGTCAGATAATCATAAAAGACATCACTTATCAAAAATGC
This sequence comes from Stegastes partitus, assembly GCF_000690725.1. Taxonomy (NCBI): domain Eukaryota; kingdom Metazoa; phylum Chordata; class Actinopteri; family Pomacentridae; genus Stegastes; species Stegastes partitus. The sequence goes on from NW_007578468.1 coordinate 224,608, forward strand.
TGACGGAAAACAAGGTAAAAAGGTAATAGAATAAATAAAGAAAGACAGCTCATTTCACCTGGAATGTCAGTTGTCACTTATTTGTTCATTAATCATCTTCAGTGTTCTAATTGCGCATTACTGTGTCAGCTGAGAAGGGTTTAAACAAAGACGGACTAATGCGAGATGAAACAGGAAGTAGATGAGGCATGGCTGGTTGAAGTGAGAGCTGTCCCAATTTCTTGGGGACTTAGGTTGTAGGACCAGGAACACTGGTATGCATAGGCATCTATATATTGTCATGAAACAAGATATCAATGCTGTACTAAAAATAAGAAAACAAAAAAATGCAGAAGAGTCTTCATTCAGTCAGTCATTTCTCAATGGACTCAGCCATTCTAGCTCCAACTACTATGAGAAGGGGATTCTAATACAAACTTGACTTCACTTGTCTTGTTATAGCACTTGCCATGATGTGCTCCAATAAACATGAGATGAATCTGTGTTCCCATCAACTTTCTCTAGTGATTATGGGTTTGGGATATATATAACCTTAAAACTGCTTTCCAAGTGAGATGTTGTTTTAACTGTAAAAATACAAAAAAATCCCAGATCTGACAACATATGAAATTGTCAAAATACAGCCAAAATATTTTACAGGTCTTAGTTTCCTGAATTTCTAAAGTTTTTTCTGATTTCTGTCTGAACTGACACAGCAGTAGTTGTTGTACTATTGTCAGAAGAATGTCTGTAGTAGCAAGCTTTTGGCACTGTAAACTGGTAAGAGTTCTCAAGGTCTGTCAGATCACAGCTGACACTTGACATCCTCCATGTAAAATTAGGCTTTTTTTGTATACTACTAGAGCTGACAGAAGAAACCTGAGCACAGACCCTTGTGGCATCTGAGAGGAGCAGCACATGTAGAAGGCCTGGATAACAGCACTGAGTCGATTGGCTGTCATGGAGATGACATCCTCTCCGTCAGCATATGTCTCTGCCTCCATGACGATGTGATGGTCCAGCAAGGAGGGAAGCTTTGGTGTGGCAGCAGAGTGGTCAGACTCACGCTGTTTAAAAAGCAGAGAGGCTATCTCACTGCTGGAGGAGGAAGAAGATGGGTTCTTCCTGTTCCTGTCCAGCTCTGTGGAGATGAGCACCAGCCACTCGTCCAGGGAGTGCCACAGCAACTCCAATGGCTGCAGAGAAACAAACAGGAGTCAACCTTGAAGTGTTACCTGGATAAGTTATGACACTACTAATGATCAGTGTTAGGAATGATATCAGAACTTTTAAAATCCTTATTTCAGTTGAATTTGTACAGGGGTCGATTACCCACGTTACAAAGACACATATTTCTATGTGATTCAAAAAACGGATTTGGGTTTTATTTCACAAGGTTAAGCTATCTCTGATCTTTTTAGATTATTCTTGCCTCCACAGAATGAGGGCGAATGGAACTATTTGCTAAGTTGCAAACAGCAAAAAATGACACATGAAAAAAAACATTAATGGCACCATGTCTTTTCAGATACAATGTCCTGGTCTCTCTACAAAATCCACATTTTGTAGACTGTAAGTAATTGGAACTATTTTTGAATAAAATTCTTTATCTTTACTTTATTTGGATGGTGGCCAAAAAAACTGATCTATCTGCATGACTGGACATGATTTTTCTTGGGTGAAGTAGAATGGGCAGAAATGTGAGTTTTTATACTGCAGGTGCTGATGGAGTTCACGATCTTCCTTAGTGACCCGGATGTGTGGTACAGTGTGACAGAATCTGAATATGATTTGTGAAAACTGAATGTAGTGTTGAATTTTCAGTCAGGATTGAATACAATTTGAGAAAAACAGAATTAATTTTAACTATTCGATTGACTTTAGGGCTGCATGGTGGAACGGTGGTTAGCGGTGTGTGTGTGTGTGTGTGTGTGTACATATATATACACAGTGGGGAAAAGAAGTATTTGAACCCTCTGTGATTTTGCAAGTTCTCCCACTTAGAAATCATGGAGGAGTCTGAAACTTTCATCGTAGGTGCATGTCCACTGTGAGAGACATAATCTAAAAAAAAAAAAAGGAAATCACAATGTATGATTTTTTAATAATTTATTTGTATGTTACTGCTGCAAATAAGTATTTGAACCCCCGCCAATCAGCAAAAATTCCGGCCCTAAAAGACCTGTTAATTGCCTCTAGAAAGTCCACCTCCACTCCACTTATTATTCTAGATTAGACACATCTGTTTGAGGTCGCTAGCTGCATAAAGACAGCTGTCCACCCCACACAATCAGTAAGTCTCCAACTTCTAACATGTCTAAGACCAAAGAGCTGTCCAAAGACACCAGAGACAAAATTGTAGACCTCCACAAGGCTGGAAAGGGCTACAGGGCAATTGTCAAGCAGCTTGATGAAAAAAAATCAACTGTTGGAGCAATTATTAGAAAATGGAAGAAGCTAAACATGACTGTCAACCTCCCTCGGACTGGGGCTCCATGCAAGATCTCACCTCGTGGCTTATTAATGATCCTACGAAAGGTGAGGAATCAGCCCAGAACTACACGGGAGGAGCTGGTCAATGACCTGAAGAGAGCTGGCACCACTGTTTCCAAGGTTACTGTGGGTAATACACTAAGACGTCATGGCTTAAAGTCATGCATGGCACGGAAGGTTCCCCTGCTTAAAGCAGCACACATCCAGGCCCGTCTTAAGTTTGCCCATGACCATTTGGATGATCCAGAGGAGTCATGGGAGAAAGTTATGTGGTCAGATGAGACCAAAATAGAACTTTTCGGTCTTAATTCCACTCGCCGTGTTTGGAGGGAAAAGAATGCTGAGTACCATCCCAATAACACCATCCCTACTGTGAAGCATGCGGGTGGAAGCATAATGCTTTGGGGGTGTTTTTCTGCACATGGAACAGGACGACTGCACTGTATTAAGGAGAGGATGACTGGGGCCATTTATTGCAAGATTTTGGGGAACCCATCAGTCAGAGCATTGAAGATGGGTCGTGTCTGGGTCTTCCAACATGACAATGACCCAAAGCACACAGCCAGGATAACCAAGGAGTGGCTCTGTAAGAAGCATATCAAGGTTCTGGAATGGCCAAGCCAGTCTCCAGACCTAAACCCAATAGAAAATCTTTGGAGGGAGCTCAAACTCCGTGTTTCTCAGCGACAGCCCAGAAAGCTGGCTGATCTAGAGAAGATCTGTGTGGAGGAATGGGCCCAAATCCCTGCTGCAGTGTGTGCAAACCTGGTGAAAACTACAGGAAAAGTTTGACCTCTGTGATTGCAAACAAAGGCTACTGTACCAAATATTAACATTGATTTTCACAGGGGTTCAAATACTTATTTTCAGCAGTACCATACAAATAAATTACTACAAAATCATACATTGTGATTTCTGGATATTTTTTTTTTTAGATTATGTGTCTCACAGTGGACATGCACTGACGATGAAAGTTTCAGACCCCTCCATGATTTCTAAGTGGGAGAACTTGCAAAATCGCAGGGGGTTCAAATACTTCTTTTCCCCACTGTACATACATATATAGTCGTGAAAATTTTTTTTCACTTGTGAAGATTTGGTGAAGTTTTCAATGCCTATTATAGAGCAATTGAAACACATGCATCTTTGTCACAAAAAAAAAATCATGCATTTTGATTCTTTCATAGATTTATTATAGGTCTTCTGGGAATAAGACAAAATCTGCTGGGTCGAAGATATACAACTTGAACCATTAGTTTTAGTAATACAAAAATTTATGTTAATCAAATGTTGTTAGTGCATGACCTTTTACCTTCTTGTGAGTGACTACATCGGCTAACTTCTCTGACTGAAATAGAGTCCATTTGATACACTCATTAGACTCTGCTACAAACACTGCAGTGGGAAAGTTCAAGGAGTCGAGTACAGATCTGAAAAGTCAAATCGTCGACAAGTCAGACAAGTCAGGAAAATCACTTAGAGCCATTTCAAAGATGCTTCAGGTCCCAAAATCAACTGTGCAAACAACTGATTTATAAAGTGCATGGCACAGTTGTGCCATTGCCATAATCAGGACAAAAATGCAAGCTATTACCTGCTGCTGAGAGACAATTGGTCAGGATGGCCAAGAGCCAACCAAGAATCACTAAAAAGCAGGTTTGCAATGAATTAGAAGCTGCTGAAACACGTGTCAGTGTCCACAGTCAAGGGTGTTCTACATGGCCATAGGCTGAGAGGCTGCACTGCAGGAAAGATGCCCTTTTGACAGAAATGGCACCATTAAGCTAAAATGAAGTTTGCAACTGATCACAAGGAGGAAGAAAAGTCCTTCTGGAGGAATGTTCTGTGCTCAGATGATACAAAAATTGAGCTGTTTGGCCACAATGACCAACAATGTGTTTGGTGGGGGAAGGCGAAGCCCTTAACCCCAAGAATACCAAACCCTCTGTCAGGCATGGTGGTTTTAGTATGATGCTGTCAGGCTGTTTTGCTGCTAGTGGAACTGGTGCTTTACACAAAGTAAACGGAGTAATGAAAAAGGAGTAATACCTCCACATTCTTCAGGGGAAAAAATAAAAATCATCAGCCAGAAGGCTGGGCCTTGGATGTAAGAGTCGTAAAGAAACAAACATGAAAAGTGGTAAAGAAATGGCTAGATTAAGCTAGAATTAAGGTTTCAGACTGGTCCCAAAGCCCTGACAAGAATCTGCATACTGCACTGAACAAAAAAAAAAGATAGATACAACATACAAAGACAAAACCAGAAGCTTGCGGATGCCTACCAAATTAAAGCAAAAATTGCCATTTAACAAAATATTAGAATTGTATGTATATTTTTGACCCAGCAGATTTTTTCATAGACATAGGCTGCACGGTGGCTCGGTTGTTAGCACCGTCGCCTCGCAGCTCGGAGATACCCAGTTCGCATCCCAGTTAGGACGCCGGAGATCTTCCTGTGTGGAGTTTGCATGTTCTCCCTGTGCAGCGTGGCCTCTCTCTGCATTCTCCAGCTTCCTCCCACAGTCCAAAAACATGTTGAGGTTATTTGGTGATTCTAAATTGTACCGTACATGTGAACGTGAGTGCATGTTTGTCTCTCTGTGTAGCCCTGCAATAGACTGGTGACCTGTCCAAGGTGTCAGCTCCTGAGTGTGCTGGGATAGATTGGTGTATGCACATAGACTGTATAAAAGATGGACGTAGCAATCGGCCCTGAAAAATGAAGCCAACCTGGAAGTGTCAAAAACCTGCAATATCACCACGTCCGCTAGTTACTAGCTCCAAAAAGCCCTGGCTCCCATAGACTTGAATTGGAAAAGAAGTGATCACAGATCATAAAATACCGCATTCCTACAGCTCAGGATTTTTTTCTTATTAGTTTTCGTAGTCAATCATCATCATCTGAAAATAAATCAATATTGAAATTTTTAAAAATCGTCAAAATTTTGCAGGGCAAGGGGTGTAGCTGGCTTGATTGACAGTCGGCAGCGACGATGCAGACGAAGCGAGCAGAAGGCGGTAAATGTGGGCGGGCAGAGAGGGCCTGCCTCTCAATCCGTCTGACCAATCACTGCTCCTATGGCTCCGCCCCCTCTGACTATTTTTGCGTCACTGGCTCCAAAAATCCACGATGTCAACCAGGAAGTAGCAGAAACTAACGGATGACGTCACGGTCGCTACGTCCATCTTTTATTCAGTCTATGTGTATACATAATGGATGGATGGAGATTTTGCCATATTTCCAGAAGACCTGTACTAACTCTATGAAAGAACCAAATGTATGATTATTTTTGTGAGAAAGATGTATGTGTTTTAATCATTCCATCATACAAAATTAAGAGTTATAGGAGTCCCTGGAAACTCAAGATTGCCATGGTATTTATGGTCTATACAAGTGTATCTAGGCTTTTGTTCACAATTGTAGTTCTCGACATACAAAATTACATATATTGAAAAAATTTAACTACATATTCGACCTTATTCCATGTCAAACTATTTTATTTTCATACCACAACCCTAACTCTGTCTAACAACAAACATCAAACGTCAGTATCTATAATTTTTAAATTAAACTTTAAATATCAGAGTAAATCAGTCAGATTATTAATTAGTGGGTGATCAAATTGAAAGGCCCTGCTATCATGCATGGAATTAGAATTAACTACAAATAATAGAAAGATATCCATGGCTCACATCTAAGACAGCACACCTTATCCAGGAACATTCATCTTGACATCTTGTGCTATCTCAGACTGTCTCACACACATCTGTAACCAATGGAATCAATTCGTATTGTGCTTTTTAAGTTGAAAGGACAAAAAGTGAAGCCAATATGATCATGTGTCATGATCAGTATGGCTGTATTGTGGTTTTTGATACTAGGGACTTGAGAAAATCCAAAAATGTAGAAACCTACAAAAGAGCAACCACATTAAATGTTTTATATTTTGTGCACATCTTTGACCTACCAAACTAATGCATAGTGATACTTGTTTAAAGTACTGTCGAAGCAGTGTACCTGGTGTTTTGTGTTTGCTAAATGTTTCTTTTTCTTTTCTTTTTTTTTTTTGCATAAGCTTTCCCCAGAATGAAGCTATAACCAATTCATTCAGGTTTAATAAACAATTTGGTTCAGGAGGCACACAGATCCCAGTATACTGTACATACACCTACTAACCTTAAAGACCTGGCTGCGAGGTGTCTTGTTGCCATTGTAGCCCATGTCGTTGCCATTGTTAGGTGATGAAGGCCCCAGGCGAAACACATGGCAGAAAATACGAACAATTCTCAGCAGACTTTTCATCTGAGCTTCATAGTTGCTGGACAGGCTGACAGGGGACAGAGGAAAAACCTATCTTAGTAGTAATCAATTTTTAATAAAATTTCAGATAAGGCTCTTATGCTAAAAATTGCTTGGCAATTGTAAATAAGCAGAGCAGAGACATCCAGACAACATAGGTAAAACAGCAAAGCAACAGTGTGTACGGCAAGTCATCCATCACGTCAGTTCAAACTAAACTAAATTTCAGCTCCTATGTGATGAAAATTAAAAAAAAAAAAAAAGGACTACATTCATAACTTCTGAGTACCATTAATCTGAACTGTTGGTGTCCTGTTTTTAGGTGCAGTAAAGTTTTATTGTTATGGACATTTTAGATGTAGCCTAAGATTTGTAGAGCAAAAAGAATGAGAAAGGTGTGGTATGATTTTAACACAAACAGTTCAGGTACAGTTCAGAATTATGCCATGCAGGAAATGATGTGGATGTTACTAGATCCAACCTAGTAAGACTGCCTATACCTACACTGAAAAGGGACCAGGGTGCACATTAGGATATTAAGCTGATAGGTTCAACTGCTGTCAGATTATTAGAAATGAGTGCATTTCTGAAAGGGGTTTTTGTGTTGTAAATTTAGTTTTAAATAAATAAAACTAGCAGTATTTTCCCAATCAATGTACCCTCAAAAATCCACAATTACAATGTGAAAACATGTTTTTAAGACTCTATTGTGGGTTTATTAAAATTCGAAAACTGAAATCTCTCATTCACTAGTGTCGCTATGCCAGGCCATAGCCCATTCTGTTGAACATAATGGTCTTGCTGCACCACACTATCATTTATCTATAGGAGTGAAAGACTCTGGCTTGTTTGCATTTGTTTAAACCAATAACAGCTGTTGTGGGCGGAGCTTCAGTGCTTCTTCAAAAAAGTGTCAGTTGAAGTTGTTGTGGTGGAACATTTGCATTCAGGGAGAGGAGCACTGTGAATAAAATGGCTGCTCCACCAAAAAACTAGCAGAGCTATTTGTATTAGTAGGTATCAGTATCAGTTTCATAGTCAGTGCAGTAGATTGCAGCACAGAGCTTGTTGTTGTGGTTTGCCGTCTTGAAGAAAGTTGTAACACGCAGACTGCAGAATGGGGGAAGAATGTTTACTTATGTTGTGTTCACACCAGACACCAGTAAACTCGCTTCATTCACTCGTCCAAAACCGTGTCATTCGTGTGTCCGCCAGGAATTTCTGCCCGTTTCCTGCCAATTTCCAGTGTGATATCTTCAAACATGGCTGTGCTCAACAACATTGCTGCATTTTTTCTGCTGTGGAAGGCCCAGAAACAACGGAGATCCAGACGCCGCCATGTCTGGGTCCATCGAATCCTCCAGAGACGCACACAGTTCGGGGAATTCCACCACATTCTCCAAGGCCTGGGCCTGGATGACGGCTGCTTCCAGTGCTATTTTCGGCTGACCCAGACCCAGTTTGATGACCTGTTGGAGAGGATCAGTACCAGGATATCCCTCCAGGTTACCAGGATATGTCACCAGACAATCTCAACGCTGATTGGCCATCGTGGCGCGAATGCTCGCTTAAGTTCAAATGTTTCAGCTTGCGCAAATTATTTTTTTTGTTGTTGTTGTTGTTGTTGCGATGGCGCGGTGAGAGTGGCAGCCAGTTGCAGCGGCTCCTACCTACTTTCTGTGTTTTTAGCTATTTACTTTGGTTTCTCGTCTATCATTTTAATATTTTAATTTCACACAGCTGTACCACACTTGTGCGAGAACAGTGGAGATGCAGATGGCGTTTTTGCTTGTCTGTTCTTTGCTTTTCTTTGCAAGTTTTTGGGGTCCGTGTCTGGTGAGCCGTTGAGCCGTTGAGCCATGGCTCTATTGTTTTTACACTCATGAACGGCTGTTGGCGCTGAACCAGGCCAAGCCTCGTCGTGGGAGAGTCCGGACATCCCCAATGAGCTGGAGGAAGAGGGGATGCAGGGCAGAAGTGAAGCGTCGGGAGAAGAAAAGATGCTACAAGTCGTCCGTCCGTTCATCATCATGGGAAAAGTGAGGTCTCTCCCTAACAGGCAGGAAGAGCTAACAGCTAACAGCGCTGACCTGGCTGGAGTGGGAGTATCGGGAGTGCAGCCTTATGTTGTTCATGGAGTCATGGCTCAACAAACTCCCTCGCTCGTAACTTTGGATGGATTTCACCTGGTCAAAACGGACTGGAGCTTGAGGGAGAGTGGTAAGAAGAAAGGCGGGGGACTCGCCATGTATGTGAATGAGAGACGGTGTAATGCTGGGCACATTAGCGTTAATGAGCAGCGCTGCACGAAGGATGTTGAACTGCTGGCAGTTGGTTTGCGGCCATTTTACCTGCCGAGGGAGTTTTCGCACGTCTTGGCGATTGCAGTTTACATCCTCCCCCTTGGCTGCTGTGGCCTGTGAACTCATCCATAGTTCAGTGTCCCAGCTGCAAACATCACACCCTCAGTCTCTGATCATCATCTCAGGAGACTTTAATCATACATCGCTCTACCACTCTCCCCACATTCTGCCAGGATGTGGACTGCCCAACCGGAGACAGTGGTGCCTTGGACCTGCTGTTGCAGACACCAGGGATGCATATTACTTAATTATTGTTGTTTTTATTTCATTTATTTTTTTATGTTTTTTCTTTCTATGGTTTTGGATGCTGCCGTTTACAATAATTTCCTAGGTCTGGGATAAATAAAGTATATTCTATTCCATTCTATGAAGTGTCCAACACGAATTTGCATCATTCGCGCAAATAACCCACTCAATTTGTGTCATTTGTGCCATGCTATTCGTGCGATTCGCGCCGCAGGACATGCACTTGAGTCTAATCGCATCTTCACATCGACTTTACATATAAATCATTTGCACAAAAGATTTTACTTGCAAATTCATCTCGCTATTCGTGCATATTTGGACGCGTGTATGCGCAGAGTTTACTCTTCATTCGTGTAAATAATTCACGTCATTCGGGCGAGTAAACTTGCTCCATTCACGCGTCAAAAACTGTGTCATTTGCGCATCCACCAGGAATTTATGCCTGTTTCCTGCCATTTTCCAGTGTGCTTATTCTTCCTGCAGACGCCTCTGGATCCGGAGCTTCACATCCCTGACCTGCAGAAGTGTACGCGTGTCTAATCGCGTCTTCACATTGACTTGACATGTAAATCATTTGCGTGAATGATTTTACTTGCATCTGGTGTGAACACAACATAAAATTATTGGATATAGGCAGGTTCATACAGGTAATCTACAGTTGGTGAATCAGACTAGGGGCTTCATTGACCAAAAAGCCAAGTCCAGGCTACATCTAATAGGTAAAATGGTGATGGATGTAAAAAAAATTAATAAGAATGATTTTTTTTCGATCATAGCCTTTCAGGCAGTCATTTATGATGTGATTATTGCACATGGTAATATCAAAGAAAATTTTAAAAATTATAATAATAAAATAATAATAAAAAAAAATTATTAGTCAGCACAATAACGTGTGCAAAAAGGAAACAGGTCTGAATTCTTTAAGAAATTACTATATGCAACATAAAACAAATAAAAACTGTGACAAAATATGTGAAACTGACATGTATGATTTTACCTTAGAAGCTTGTGTCCATTTGTGGTAGCCACTTCACCAAGACTGGTCAAGATCCTCTGGTAATGACTGTCACTCTGCTGAGAGACATGCTCCAGAACCTGCCTGAGCTTCTCACAGATACAGAGAGACACAGAGACAGAGAGAGATGTATATATACACACACACACACACCAACTGAAATGTATACAGGAGGCTTCTCATTAAACTTACAAACAAACTGATCATACCATGTTCTCTTTAATATCATCATTCTGTGTCATTTGGATGAGGGTCTGGAACAGTCTGGTATGGTGCTGGATGAGAATTTCACAGGTCTCCCCATATCCACCCTAAACAAAAATACACAAACAGGAAGTGCACTTACACAACAAAACACAGAGGAAAATGTAAAATGAATGAAAGCCTAACTTGTGTTGCAATACTCACCTGCACACAGAGATCCAGAGGAGTGATTCCATTCTTGTCAGCAAGATATTTGGCACCTCGAGATAGCAGGATCTGTGCTGTGTCTCTTTGACCATGACTAAAGAATAACACAAGACAAGTTTAAGTTCCACTTCAGTAACATGCAAAGCTGAAGCTGAGCATGGGTATTTATGAAAATTTCAGTTCTTAATATTCTGTTATTCAGAAACATGTGAATTGGGAACTGCGAAAAAGCCTTGCTCTCATTTATAAAATTAAAAGAAGTACATCAGTAAATCTTTAATCTCTATAACTTAAGTTAAAGTGCAAAAAAGCTGAGATCACACTCTAAATCCCGAGCTTTATTATTACTGATGGCATCACCTGCAGGCAAAGTAAAGAGGTGTGGCTCCAGAGACATTTGGCCGGTTGATATCAGCTCCACTGTCGAGAAGACACAACACTGTCTGAGGAGACACATCATATACTTACATTACAAACTGGGCAAGTACATATGATTATATGATAAATACAAAACACAGAACAACAATTCCCAACAATGGAATATTTCTTTGCATTCCTTTGCAGTAATATTTGCATTCCTACCGAATACTTTTTCTTTTTAATATTTGCAGAGGAGGATGAAGTGCTGATGGCCAATTCATGCTTTCCTCACATGCAAAAGTATGCGTAACATAAGTTTTGTCATGGGGTTCAGAGGATCTCTGTTTGTACATGCTTTCATAGACTGAACCCAAACACAGTAGGAAGTCCTCATTTCTCCAGAAGTGCTATGCTATGTTTATGTTTCAGGAATAATCACCAAAACATTGCTACAGTGTCAGCTGCCGATTCCTTAGGTGTTTTTCTGTGTTTGATATGAAGGAAATCAAATGGTCAATGGGCTGTCTATTGACACATGAACAGAGTCACTTCCACAACCTGCTTTTTGGCCAGTGTACAAAGCTGCATCAACCATGAATTGGCCGTAACAGTAGTTACCCTAACTTACTGTGAGCACAAGATAGATGCACCCTATGCGGTGACGAGCTAATGCTATGTAAGCTAACCACAAGACAGCATGACTGCTACATTGTGACAAATTATTTATCAAATGAGAGTAACACCAACTAAATGCAGAGTTTCTACAGATGCAGTGAAATAACCAAATGTGTTGACTGAAGGATTGATCAAGCCAGAGGCCAAAATTTGTTGCAATGCTTTGCAGTTATAGCAGGACTAAAAATTGCATAGATATTTTGTAATTGCTTTACTGTTTTGTGTCCATTCTGACAGGCTACATGTAAGGCAGTCTGCCCCATGGCATCTTCCACATCAACATTGGACACATGCTGGACCAGATCATGAAGAAGCTCTGTTCGCCCATTTACTGCTAACCAGTGGATCTGCAGGAGGGAAAAATGTGAACAGTCACCATCCTGACTACACAAGTGAATTAACCACTAGTCACATAGGTAGCATACCGATGATGATTATAACAATCTAAGAAGTATCGTACAACATGAAGCCCAGAAAGAGAATTAAGAGTCAACTCACAGCAGTCAGTCCTTCATTGTTGCAGATATTGACATCAGCATTATATTCCAGTAGTTTGCCCATACACTTTTTCTGTCTGAGATAACAGTGATGGAAAGGGTTTAGTATCAGTGTCATTACACATACAGTTACTCTGTTTCATGTCATTTCACACAATGACTCAGTCATGACTATGTTGACAGTCCATTGACTACAAGTAACAACATTCAGAAAAAAAGTATAAAAAGCAGGCATTCAAAGATTGATCAACTTACATTCTCACCAAAGCAAACAGTTTGATGAGTTACATTTGGTTTCAGCTGTAGGTTTCAATGAGACAGACAGTCTGGGCTATTGAGGCCACTCAGCTCAGTTCTCATGTTGTGTCTATTGTTTGTCTTTATTATATACGTTATAAACTTTAATCTGCACCATAGTAACTAGTACAAAATGGAAATGGCTGACAGTAACATCTTATGCCATATTTCTCAAACAAGCCGATCAGCTGATGTTGAGTATGTCTGGTAGTATTCTTGTATTAGATGGATGTAATCTTGTCTTCTGGACAGTTTAACTGTTATGCTGTGACTTATAATGCTTCTCTGAGCAGAGCCAAGCTTGCTGTGCTTCTTTCTGGCCTGGCTGCTGATTCCTGGCAGATCTCAGAATACAGAGTGAGGAATCATAGCTGAGGGTTGTCTGAAATGCAACATATAACCAGAATTAACAAAAAAAGATTTTAACCCACAATTACCACTGGTTGTATTTCTAAAAGGGAGTTGAAGGCAACCTGAGGCATTTTTTGAAACTCAAATAGAGGTATGGAGCAGTTTTTATAAGTGGATTGTATTTTTGTTTGTCTTGTATACACGTACATGAAATGCAACAAAATGTAAGAAAGACAAACTGCAAGATTATAAATACATAGGATTTAAAATCAGTTTAAAAAACAGTGTTGCACTGATTATTGAGGTAGAAAATGCTGGTATGTATGTATTCTCATACCCATTCCTAGCAGCAAGGTGCAGAGGGGTACAGCCTGAGATGTCTTGGTAGTTTGGGTTGGCTCCTCTCTTCAGCAGCAGAACCAGACACTCCACCGACCCACAGCTGTACAAAGACCACACAGTACCACTTAGCGCCTGAGCAGCAGACACCAGTACATAAGCACACAAACTCAGTCTTACTGAATATGTGACAAAGCAGTGATGTCAATAACAAGATATATATATACATACATGTAAAATAATCATAATGCATTCGTTTTATATAGTGCTTTTTAAGAAACTCAAAGACGCTGTGCACAAAAAAACTCCAACAAAACAAAAAACAGGACAATAAAGTGTCAAGCGGGTCAAAATGGCGGCATAGGTAGTGGACACGTTACAGCTCACTCTGCTCCATTGAATTTATAAATCGCTCTAATTGATGGTTATACCACTGGAACTTCTAGACAAGTCATCCTACAAGTTATCTTACAGTTGTTCTGGGTTTGTACGTTATATTTATTTCGTTCACAACTTCGGAATGAGTACCAGAAAGGGCTTGAGGCGAGGAGATGAAGGCACGCCGGCGGGCACAACTGCGGACAACATTACGCAATCACAGCCTGTTGAGGGCACTCCACCTGCCTGGTTTCTTTCGGAGATGGATAAGGGCTTTTCCATGATATACGACATGGTCAAGGACCGCTTGAGTAAAATAAACAAGGCAGTGGAGAAAATACATAGCGAGCACTCAGCCATCAACAAAAAGTTGGCGGACCTCTAAACAAACGGAATACGAAGCAACCGCTGTGGATCTACGTACAGATATCGCCAACTCCAAGAAAGAGACGAAGGCCGCAATTGAAGAGCTCCGAGGAAAACTTGATGACATGGAAAAGTCTCTTGAAACTGAAAGGTGCCACCGTACCCTGCAACCCCGTCCAGCTGAGCATGATAGACCACGGGCGCTGGTCATTCGTCTGCGGTGTGCAGTGATACGGAGAAGATCCTCACGGCTGCCCGACACCAAAAAAAGTTGGAATACGGCAATTCTTCCATCATGATCTTCAGAGATATGTCAGAGATATGTTCACAGCGCTGTACAAATGGCGGAAAGCATTCACCAACCTGAAGAAATTACTGTAGGGACGTGACATAAAATGTAGCCTGCTCTACCCGGCAACATTGCGGATCCATTTGCCTGGAGGACGTCGATCCTTTACCTCTCCAAATTCAGCTGACATATCTGCGACAATATCATCCTGAATATTTTTGAGTTCGAGTCAGCATAGCAACAGACCCCTGGGCCCACGTTTCGCAACACCGGGACAGGGGCCGTCCGACTGACAGGTGCCGGCAAAGACATGCACAGGATCTTCTGTTTGGACAGACTATTATCATCCTACAGTGGACTACTCTTTGAATTTGGACACACTAATCCCTTAAGGTATGACCTTCTAAATATATTTTTTTTTTTAAAAAGAAAAAAGGAAAGAAAGAAGAAGAAGACCAAAGAGGGGTTCCTGCTGGACAATCTACAAATAATATTTTACTTTGGTATCGGCTATCAACTGTCTGGAAAACTGGGCAGCTGGGCCCTAACTGACTATAGAATATGAGGGATTTTTTTTCTCTCTTTCTCCCTCTCCTTTCTTTTTCTTTTCTCTCCCTTCTCCAGTGGTAAACTACTGTTTTTATACCCTTTGCAACTGGACACTTATATAGTGGGTAAAGATGTAAAGAAATTTGTTTCAACTATGTACAAAATGTTATTGAAGTTTTCTGTTTGTGGCCAAGTAGGGGCCAAGCTTAAATGGGAGCAAGACCTTGGAGTTGAATTTAAGGATGAACAATGGAAAGCAATCTGTCAAAAGAGTCAGACATTTTCTTTAACAGTTGTCATAGACTGCAACAATTTAGTTTGATTCATCGAGTATACTATACACCACAGCGCTTAAAAAAAATGAACCCAGACCTCTCGGCTTCATGCCCTCACTGCAAAGTGGAAACTGCGTCTCTTATCCTTATTTTTTGGTCATGCTCCCATTTGGATGAGTTTTGGAAAATTGTAACAAGTACCATTGAAAAAGTTATTGGTTCTGAGTTTGCTTTAAACCCAAGATTTGGACTACTTGGAGATGAGTCAATATTACCTTTATACTCTGAGAATAATATCAGATTTGCTGAAATGGCCTTGATAGCTGCTATTATGTGTATTGCATTGAAATGGAAAAGTGTTGCACCCTCATGCTTCAACATGTGGCTGAATGAAATCTCGTCTTATATCCCACCGGAAAAAATTATGTACAATTTGAAGAAGAACCCAAAAGCCTTTTTCAAGGTATGGGGCAATTTTCTTTCTTTTAATGAGGCGGACTGAACCCTTTTTTTTCTTCTTCTTCTTTCTTTTTTCTTTGTATTTACTTGTTTATTTTTCATTTGTCTGCTGATCTCTGTATGTATGTATACAGTGTACATATACATATATATATGTGTGTGTGTGTGTGCAGGTGCATATACATGCAGATGTTTGTGTAGATGTGTGTGTAGTTTAGTTGTTTATCTTGTTAAGTACACCCTTCCTGTTGATATGTGACAGGGTTGGGATGGCATTTTTGTCTTGAAATTCTACGTAAACATCCCTGAATTTATAAATAAATAAAAATATACAGGGAAAAAAAATAAAGTGTTTAGGTGGGATGGTATATATGTACACCTCTTACGGTCATTGTCTTGTTGGAACACCCTACTGCCTCCAAGTCCAAACCCAACTGTTGATTTTAGGTTTTCTTAAAGAATGTGAAGGTAACCCTCCTTCTTCATTATACCATTTACTTTGTGTAACGCACCAATTCTAATGGCATCAAAACAGCCCCAGGGGTTAAAGCGGTTGCAAGGTGGCTCGGGGGTTAGCACCATCACCTTGCAGCTAGGAGATCCCCCATTTCGCATTCCAGCTAGGCAAATTTTTAGTGCCTTCTGTGTGGAGTTTGCGTGTCCTCTCCGTGCAGCTTGGGTTCTCTCCGGGTTCTCCGGCTTCCTCCCACACAGTCCAAAAACATGCTAAGGTTAACTGCTGATTCTAAATTGTCTGTAGGTGTAAATGTGAGTGTGCTTGGTTGTCTGTCTCTAAGTGTAGCCCTGTGATAGACTGGCGACCTGTCTAGGGTGTCCCCTGCCTTCGCCCTAAGTCAGCTGGGATAGGCTCCAGCCCCCCCGCGACCCTAGTGAGGATTAAGCGGTGTATAGATAATGGATGGGGTTAAAGGTCTTACCTTCTCTCCACTTAACATATTGCCGGTCATTGTGGCCAAATTGCATTTTTTTCCCACGTCAACACAGAACTTCCATCCATAAGGCTTTTTCTTTGTCCACATGATTAGTAGCAAACTTCAGTCAAGTCTAAGGTGCTGCTTCTAGAAGATGGGCTTCCTTCTTGCATGGCAGCCTCTCAGCCCATGGCCATGTAAAGCATGCTTGACTATGGCACTAATACTTGTGTTTCAGGAGCTTCTAATTCATTGCAGACCTACTTTTAGTGATTCTTGGTTGACCATCCTAAGCTACTGCCTCTCAGCAGCAGGCAATAGCGTGCGTTATATTTCTGACTGTGGCAGGGACACAACTGTGCTATGCACTTTAAAATGATAAAAGACTGTTTGCTCAGTTAAGAAACTACTTAACAGGCATCTGAAACAGTGAATATGACATAGAACTCTTCCTTTCATTGTACTTGTGGTCCAAATTCATTATGTATTGTGCAGTGCAAATGATTTAAAAATACGTAATAGTCAATTTATGACTAAATGTGACAATTAATTGAGATACTGATAGGTATCTCAAGGAACTGCCGCACTAGGGACTGGCGTTAGGTGATAACGCCAATCCCTACTGCTTTTATGAAAAAGAAAAACAGAGTAAGTATTGTTATAAAATTACTTGGCAGCAATGTGCAGCAGACTTCTCTTGACCCGTCCGAAGGCGTAGTTTACATCAAACTTGGAGTTGAGCAGTAACTCTGACACTGACCTTTTAGAGACAGGATGGAAAGTGGAAAATCATTTCTTCTGGAGAGAACAATATCATGCCTCTGCAGTAGTAAAGTTGTGCACATAAAAGTAAAAACAAAACAAGTCTTGTTTCTACCTGCCAAAGTAGGTAAATATGCCATAATAAATGTATTTTAAAATGTATCTGACAACAGCACTATAGTAACATACTGTACACAGCCCATGTTGTACGGACAGGATGGATGCTTACCTATGCTGGTCAGCCATGACCATAGGCATCAGTGTGTACACAGCAGTTTCATTATCTATGGAGAGAAAAACAGGTAAGCAATAAAAGTACAACTTGATCCATTTACTAACTGATGGTTACTTCACTTCCGAATGTGTATGTACAGCTTTGGAAATTATTATCATTAGATCATCTGTTCAAAACATCTATACAACAAAAACTACCTGTTAACAGCCTTGTTTATTGGGAAACTGTACTATTTGTCAATGAACAGAAACTGAATGATACTGGTCAAGACAGATAAATGGACAAATAATCTATTTACTGCTTTAATATGAAGTGTTTTTGATTGAGCATCTGTGGAATCACACGCTAGAGGTTCCGATCAAAGTTTTCTTCTGCCGTGAAAATGATCTCTTGTTCAGTAGATTTATCAGTTTGACATGTTGTACTCCTATTCAGTAATGTAAGGTGAAAGGCAGTAATGTTTTCTGGCCGTTCTCCAAAGTGAACAGACTCCTCAACTAAGTCATCTACAAATTACACGAAGAAGTGGAAACAAACAGCTGAAACAAACTACAAACATCAGCCACTGACATTTGAAAAAAGGTAAGCAAACATTAATAGAACACTACTATTCTAAAACAGGTGATTTTGATATAATGTTAGCATTACTTTCAGTCAGATAGCTTTCATGTTGCTGTCAGAATGAATGACTTAGTTCCAGAATTAATGATGTATGTATGTTTCTAAATCTCTGACATCAACCCCTAGATGTTTGCATAAGAAATCCTTTAGATGTTTTCACAAGTAGCTAACAGGACTTGAGTGGTCAGCAAATTATCTACTGAAAACACTGCTGCTCTTCTTGGAAAGAGCAGTTGCGGTAATCCTAATGATAGGTGAGCATCACACACTTTTACATTAACCTTACCATAGACCAGAATAACACTTTAACCATGGTAACTGTACACAAAGATGGAGACTGCTGTAATCTCATAGTGTTCAGAAGATATGACAATTAGAAATGCAAAAAATAGATTAAAATGTCACTGAAATACTTTGAAGTTTTGTTAACAAAATCTTATAAAATCAAGTAACAAAATTTTGCAAAAACTAATTTTTGCAAAGACTTACACTAAATCAAAACCAGGTGCCAAAACTAACACTGGTTCTCTCGTATCCAAGAGTGGGGAATTTAACGCTGTCTTTAATGTAGTCAATTCAGGCAGTGCTCTGCCCAGTCTCCCTAATCTTTAAGTCTTGGGTGATTGCTCTGTTGACCAGTAGCTGGTGCTTAAGCCTTCTACTGTTGTTTCAATTGTTCTTCTGAGCTTTGCTCAAGCGCTGATTCATGTGCCTGCTCAGCTTAGCCTCCATGTGGTACTTCACACTACTGATGTAGTTTGAAAGTCTTGTACACCATTGGCAATTTTTAGTGGAAGTGGAAGTGTCCATGACCCAGACCATTCCAGCTCATCAGCAAAACAAAAGAGGTCATGGTATGATGTGAGCATGTATGGCTGCTTTTGTTCAATGTTACTGAGGTGTCTCCAGTGAATTTCTCACCCTCCAACTAGAGAAAACTGGAGACTACAACACAGACAAAGTCTGTTGTGTGTTGTCTCCAGTTTCTACATACATCATTAATTCTGGAACTAAGTCATTCATTCTGACAGCAACATGAAAGCTATCTGACTGAAAGCAGTGCTAACATTCAATTGAAATCACCTGTCTTCAACTCCCTGTTCTGATCCCTGGGAGATCCTTGTGAGCTTTCTGGCCACACCAACCAGAACCAGCAGTCAGAAAATTGGTTTATGTGCTGCTGTGTCAAACTCAACGGGGCTGCAAAGCAGAACAAGGATGCCATAAAGTCCACCTGCTATGAGATAGCCAACAACTATTGCCAGTTGCATTCCAAGAAAGTGGGGATGGAATCCATCCATGTGATGAGAGACTCACTACAGATACAGCTGAATGTTACAGAGCACCACCACAACAGCAACAGGGACACGCTTGGGTGAGCTAATAAGCAGCAACTGAACTGTCAGAAATACCATCTGTCATGGCAGGGTCAAAAGGAACCAACACTTTTGGTGAAAACTTCCAGATTAAAATCAGAATGAAAACAAGGAAGCAGCAAGTTCAAGCAGGGGTGGTTTGAAACAGTGCTTGTTAAAAAAAATAAAAAATAAATAAATGAGAAAAAAAAAACGACACTTTTGTTCGAACTGCGTGTCTATTACATTTAATAATGGATTACTAACCTGTCTTATTGCATGTTGCAATAAACAGAAAAAGCAATAAAAACACAAAAAATAAGCAGTAAAAACAGTGACCCCCACTGGCCAAATTTAAAAAGATATAATGTATCCTTGGAGATTCAGTAGAAAGCTATTGGACTTCTCTTTTTCGAGCTTGTAGATGGTTCATCTTTTTTTTTTTTTTTGAGCTTTTTACTTTCAAGTATCTCGTGTATGTCAATGCATGAACATGTCTAACAAGAAAAACAACACTATCCAAATATGTATTTGGTCATGGCAATATTATGCTGACATCATCCTAATGAACTTAATGCAGTGATGATTCTCAAAGAAATTTCACAAAACTACATGACAAGCTCCTCCAAACCCAGGTTTATGCCTACAAGTGGAGTCTGACAATGACAAATATATCCACAATAAGAAGTATTACCATTAGGCTATGTACCAATATTTTTGTTTCTGTGGTACAGCTTGCTATACCTGCTTAAAACTTCTGTGGTAAATTTATTCTAATGATCACTGTGGAAACTTTGTGATAGAATCAAAATAGATCAAAAGTGGTGAAGAAATGGGTATATCAGGCTAGAATGAAGGTTTTAGACTGGCATTCCAAAAGTCCTGGCTTAAAACCAATAAAGAATCTGAGGACTATGGTGAAGAAACAATTCTATATCAAAAAGCTAGCAAATGTACTTTAACTATAAGAATTTGGTCAAGAGGAGTGGTCACAGATACAACCAGAAGCATGCCAGAAGCTTGTGAACAGCTACCAAAAGCACCTAGTTGAGGTGAAATTGGCCAAGGGGCATCTAAGCACACGTTAGCATTGCTCCATATACATTTTTTAACCCAACAGATTTTGCCATATATCCAGAATAGCTAGAAAACAAAGAACTATAATGCATGGTTTGATTTTTGTGACAAAGACACATGGATTTCAATGATTCTATCAAATTGAGAGTTGTAGGAGTCATTGAAAAGTGTATGTAAACTTTTGTTCATGACTGTATATAAATTCATTAACTATAATGGTTAAGGTAAAAGGTCACTGTGTTTCTTAAGCCTACAAAGTGGTGTCTGAAAATGAAAAATGTGCCCATAATAATACATTTATTTTTCTTATATTTGGAGAACCATTTTGAAACTCCAGAACTTTGCTCTACTTCAATTCGGCTAGCTACCAAACATATAGTTGTTTTTGTGGTACAACTTTTCATACCTGTTTAGTTATTTCAAGTGAAGCAAAACTGTGTCAAGCAAACAGTGAATGTTACCTCATATTTTTTTGACTCAGTTAACCCATCATTTTGTGGAGTTTTCTTATTATTATTTTCAGTTTTAGTCAGAGTCATTAGTCCAGATTTTTAAACACCCCAGGTTTAGGGACTTATTTTTCCAAAATTTCTTGCTGGTACACATGCACCTAGACCAGATGCATGCATGTTGAGCATCTAGATATTCCCTGTGTCCTTTCTCCAGGTAGTATGTTTTTAACTTTGACAGCTCAGTTGGCTCTTTAAAATTGGAAATGACCATGTTTTGAAAGTTCAACTGACTAAAGTGTTCCTAATTGCACTGTGTTTTACATTGTTGGAGGAAGTAATTCTGTCTTAACCTCACTCGTCAAACAGTGACCATTAATTATGCTTTCGTTTGGTTGCAATGAATTTCTGCGTTTTCCTTTTGAAATTGGTAATTTGTAGTCTCTATAGATTAGCATTTATTCTTGTCGTTTACATCTAGTAGCAAAGCCACATTCTGCTAATACAAAATCTTTTTTAGGGTCCAATAACATTCTCAGCTACTTTGGTTTTCAATTAATTTTTGTTTACTCTTTCCTTTGTTGAGGACACTGTATATGATGGCTCTGATGTTGCATACTGTATGTACATCAGTTAATTGATATCTATAAGAATCAGGTTACCGTAATTGCATAAACCTGTACCGGCATATTTGTTCCTATATTCCCAGCGCCTGGTGTCACTGCAGTCAGGTAACTTTAGAAGACATTCGCTTATCGTACTGCAGACTACAAACACACTACAAAAAAACATATTTACACCTAGACGACACAGCAGTAACACGATTATTTTTGGATTCTTTAAAAACACCTAGCGTGAGTCCCCGCACTGTAAAGTCAGGCTGAATAACAAAACACTGAAACTGCCTCAGATTGCCTGCGCCTGTAGGCTCTACGGAAAAGCTGAGTCACTAAACTGAACACAAAGTGTTTCTTATTTACTAATGTAACACATGGCGGTGGCCTTACAAAACATCTCTAAACGTAACAGAGGCCGCAGCGGATTGCTGTGCCACAGTTTACCACGTGAGCAAAACTGTTTAAACGCGTGTAAGCTCACGCTGTTATAACGAATGCCTTTAAGATCCTGCATCGTTACCTTCCGGGAGTTCCACGGTCCTGGCCCGGCGGAGGGAACGGGTCAGCCGGTTGAGCTGTACGTTAAGCTGCTCCATCGCCCGTTCCATCATAGGTGAAGGGTCCACACGGATAAGGAACAAAGCCTTGTCGTCTCGTTTATTTATTCCTTGTGGGGTTGTGTCGTTCCTGGGCGTTGTCCATCGGTGTTAGCTCACGAGAAACCGTTTCCTGGCAGACAAGCCGATTCATACACTGTTGTTGCTCTGCTTCCACTACAGAGTGTAAGAATGATGTCGCGCCACCGTGACGTCAGTCGTTGATTTCTAAAGTGATGCGTTTGCTACTTCCTGGTCGCCATCTTGGATTTTTTCAAAGCAAGAAAATAGTTTGAAGAAGAACAGCAGCCGATCGACTGTCATAATGACATATAAAATGCACTTCGCTTCGAGAAAAGTATGCTCATTAAAATTGTCCATGTATTTACAATTATTTAGTTTCAAGTTGGGCAAATCCGATAGAGGAATGCCTTATTTCATTCTTTTCCAACTAATTTTTGGTCTCACACCTGTCTGAGTAAACGCACCCAAGGCTGGCCTGTATGTTAGCCTGTGAGGTGTTTTGGGAGCATTGGTAAACAACGACTAACAATAAGCAGATGATCAGCAAGTAAAGAACTACGTAGTTTATAAGAATGACAGGAGAATAAGAGTGTTGCCAAAATGTATACATTTTCAAATTAAAATATTTTACAATTATCAAGTCTGGAATCTCTGACAATCTTTACATTAAAACTATTTTTTGCAAACCTTTTGCAAGGGTTTGGGTCTGCTTTGCTTCTACAGGACCTGGACGACTTCTCACAATTGATGGAGCCATGGATTCTGCTCTCTATCAGATAATCATCCTGGAGAATATCCGCCACAGTTCATGACCTGAAGCTGAAGCATTAATGGGTTATGCAGCATGACAATGACCAAGAGCACATGAGCAAGTCCACATCTGAATGGCTCAAAAAGAACCACATTAAGGTTTTGGAATGACAGAGTCAAAGTCCGGACTTCATCCCAGCTGAGATTCTGTGGCAAGACCAAAAAAGGGCAGTTAATGCTTGAAGACAATGTAATGTGGCCAAATTAAAACTATTCAGAAACAAGTGGGACCAAATTCCTCCAAATTCCATGTAAAAGACTCATCACAAGCAAGCAAACTTTTAACTGCAGTTGTTGCCAAGGATTGCCTAACAAATTATTAGGTTTAGGGGAACAGTTACTTTTTCAAAGGGGTGATATAGATTTTCAATAAAACATTATTTAAAAACTGTATTTTGTTTTTGTTTTGTGGGTTATCTCTGTCTAATACTAAATAAACAGAAATATTAGTTTGATGATCTGGAACATTTAAATGTGAGAAATGTGCAAAAATAAATAACATCAGGAAGGGTCAAGTACATTTTCACAGCACTGTATGTGATTGCAGCTGAAGTTAGCCTGTGTAAATAACATTAGACTGTGTGCAACCTCTGATGGTAAAACATTTTCTAACATGATATTATAAATTTGTTCTGTAAATCTCAGGTTCTGTTTCTTAACTTCGTGAGTGTTAACAGTGAAAGTGAGATGCAAAATGGGGTTTGTAAGCATCCTAAATTAATTAACTGTTAGCTGTAACAAAGTTTCCTGTTGATCAATCATAACGGATTGTTAAGGTTATCAGTCTTTTAACTGTTGCTGTCTCAACGTGCTGTTCGTTTATGAGCAGTAAACCATCAACTGAACTGTCTATTTTTGTTTACTACACCACAGCTGGTTCGGCTATGTTTGTTGTATTTTTACCATGTACAGGACAGAGGCCTCCTCCATTTTTGCACACTTACTGGTCTTCTACATCTGATTTTAGACAAATAAAATTGTTTACCAATCAATCTAGACCAAATGGCCCATAACATCAAGAAACTGATATGTGAATCTGTTAAATCATAGTGACTACTTAAGTAATAAATGGAAAGACTTTTATTTATTTTTATTCACCTGAAACATGTATTAACAGTGGTATGTATTTCATGGCAGACTCTCTGGAGTCAGTGCAAAAAAGTATACATATTTTTAAAATAATAATAATCCATCCATCCATTATCTATACAACGCTTCATCCTCACTAGGGTCGCAGGGGGCTGGAGTCTATCCCAGCTGACTTAGGGTGAAGGCAGGGGACACCCTGGACAGGTCACCAGTCTATCACAGGGCTACACCTAGAGACAGACAATCAACCCCCCCCCCCCCCCCCCCCAATGCTATCATGTTCTATAGAATGGGCTGGCAAAGCGAGGCTATGCCTTCACACTCGATCTGTGGTTTGATGTTCAATGGCCTCTACTGTAATGAACCAAGCACTGATGGCATGTTATGACCACAGAGGGGCACTGCACTTCTACAAATAGTGGTACTCCCTACCGTTTAGGTAACAAAAAAAAAACAGAGTGAGCTGACAGATCACATACATTTAATGTGGTACAACAGGGAAATAACAACTGATCCTAAAGCTTTAACAGTTTAAACGGCAAACAGTATTTCAATAAGACAGCTTTCTCCAAATGGTTATTAAACACACAAAGTGCACTAGTTTTTGTTTCATTATCTAAAGAATACAGTGTTAAATAAAAAATTATCTCTGCGTGAGAAATTGTCACAACAAAGATTCTATGATAAAATTCATGGCAAAATATTATGACAATGTGGTGACCAATCCTGTTTTTTTGGTTGCTGTTGTTTTTGTTGTTGTTGTTGTTGTTGTTGTTGCTTTTTTCTTTTACATAAAAACAAACATTTTGCTGAGACTGTTTTCAAAGAACTGTTGCCAAGAAATAGAATTACATTTTACTTTGAGAAAAAAAAAAAAAAAAACTTGTGAAGCTCTCTGGTGGATAAACTATTTAATGGAGACACAGTTTATAAATGATCACAATCATCTTTGACGATTTCTAAATAATTACCATGTCACTTCATCGATCATGGTCTGTCAGGTTGCTAAACAGGTTTACATAACATGCGTATTCTTCCCTTGCCGGCTACACCTCCTCCGCTGAAGTGTTGGGCACATGGTGAGAAGGTGCAGATTCCTCAAAAACGTCATCTTCCATGCCTTCTTCTATAGGCTTCATTTTAGGAGAAGACTTCGTGCCAGGTGATATCTCTAGAAATAAAAATATTGCAATTGAATCAGTTAGGTGTTTTAAGTATGCAAGTGCTCATATGGGCTCAGTAATTGGGAAATATCGTCATCTTAGCTCTCCAATCTACAGAAGCTGCTATATCTCATTAAGGACACAAACCTCACTCACATAGCAACAATTCACATTGTAGGTTATTATCCAATGCGTGTCCACACACACAGACAGACACCCCCAGAGCCCAGCACAGCATGATGGATGAACAGAAACTGCGAAACTGGAAAAAGCTCAGTGAATGTGTTTCCATGATCTCTAACAGTTGCTGCATTAGAAATCGAGCTGCTCTTCTTGAGTAAAAGCATTCTGAAGAGCAACACTTTCAGTGTTTTTAGTCTGTATCCAAGCTACAACAGATACAAATGTTTGGTCGCTTCTGCCCAATGCATGTGATGCTTTCACTCAGTTGGGAAAAGGTTTAACTAATATGGACAAAAGAAGAAGTTAGGATGTCGTTAGGCTTGAACTGCAATTTTTCTACTCCTGGGAGGAGAACAAAGGGAGATGGTAACCCATAGAACATGGGAAAGAAGACATTCCAGAAGAGGCATTAGGGAGTGTGTTGTATGCATATTTCACCCAGAGAGGTGAGAGCTCCAGGATGTTGGACTCTCAGAGGTAATGCAACAGAGTGCTGTCTCCAGCTCTTGATAGGATTGCTCGATCCAGCTGTTTGGACTGAGGATGATATCCAGATAAAAGGCTGACTTTGGTCCCCAGAGCAAAACAGAAGGCTTTCTAGAACTGGGCGATTAACTAAGAACCCCTGTCTTGAACTATATCAGAGGGAAACCATGCAATGAATCACCCGAGAAACCATGATGTCTGCAGTCTTTTCAAGGAGGAGAGTTTGGAAAAAGCAACAAAATATGCAGCCTTGTAAAAACAATCAATAACAGTAAGGACAACTGTGTAACGGTTTGAGGGCAGCAGCCAAGAGATAAAGTACAGAGATATGTGGGGCCAATGGTGGCAGATGAAGAGATCTGGAGTGTTAGAAGGCTGTTTTGGCACAGACAGAGTAAGCTTCAATGAACTCCTAAGTGTCCTTATCCATGGAGAGCCACCAAAGCTGCTGGTGGAGGATGGCTCAAGTTCATATGGTTCCAGGGTCACAGGTCAGATGGGTAAAGTGAGCCCATAAACAGAACAAAAAGAAGGTTAGGTGGGCCGTTACTTGTGTCTGGTTGCTGAAACTGGGCCAGGAAGGAAACCGAGGATACATAGAATTCACATTTGTCTGTCTTGACGTAGAGCTTGTTTTTGAGGAGCTGGTCCAGGACCTAACGAAAATGTCAAGTATGTTCCTCAAAGGTCTGGGAGAAGATCAGGACGTCATCTAGATAAACCAAACAAAACCATTTATCGCTTCACAGAGTGCATTATTAATGAGGTTTTGGAAGACCACAAGGGTTGCCGAGTGGCACAGTTGGTAGCACTGTTGCCTCGCAGCAAGAAGGTTGCCGGTTCGCGTCCCGGTGGGGGCACCGGAATCTTTCTGCGTGGAGTTAGCATGTTCTCCCCGTGCAGCTTGGGTTCTCTCCGGGTTCTCCGGCTTCCTCCACACAGTCCAAAAACATGTTGAGGTTAATTGGTGATTCTAAATTGTTCGTAGGTGTGAATGTGAGTGTGCTTGGTTGTCTGTCTCTAAGTGTAGCCCTGCGATGGACTGGCGACCTGTCCAGGGTGTCCCCTGCCTTCGCCCTAAGTCGGCTGGGATAGACCCCAGCCCCCCCATGACCCTAGTGAGGATTAAGCGGTGTATAGATAATGGATGGATGGATGGATGGATGGATGGATGGATGGAAGGAAGACCACAGGGGCATTAGTAAAACCGAAGGGCATTGTTGACTCACAAGAGACAGAATAAAAAATGAATAGTCAAAAAAAAAAAGCCCCAGAGCCTAAGATTTGCAATTTGTTTCTCCTACGCTCCATAATGTCTGAGTACTACATTTTCAATCAATGTAGTATCAAGTTGGGAACAGAGACCTGGCACTTCTCTCTCACCATAAATATAGGCAGTTTTCCAACCGGATGGAGAGAAAAAGATCAGTTGGTTCAGGCTGGACTGCTGTGGTCTGCAAGAGCAGTCAGAATCCGTTATGAGAGGGCTGGTGTACTGAGTGGATGTTGGAGGTGTTGACGACAGCAGGGGCAGACAGGAAATCCAAAGTGGTGTGTTCAAGAGTGATTTGAGTCGAGTCAGAACAGCTGGAGTGAAGTCAGAAGGAATTTGAGAGTGACAGGGAAGAAGGTGAGACAGAAAACCACTCAGAATATGATGACTGAGTCATTGGTGTGGCAGATAAAGAAGGTTAAGCCAGGTCTTAACGGCGGAGTTTGATGATTAGTGAACCTGGTCCAGCTTTCACTTATCATCAAACTCTTCTCCATTAAGACCTACTGGGCTGTTGTCTTCACTCCTGCAATTAGGACTCATACACACACAGCATTATCACACCCAGAGAGAGGGAGCTGCCAGTTCAGCAGAGGTAGAGACAGAGGGCTTGACATAAATGTGTCATCTCATCAGCAGAAGCTGCCACTGAAACATTGGCAGGATTATCTTCTCAGACTTGACATAGCCTTGGGTTTTTACTGAATGAAAAGTGCCCCATTGAAATAAATGCTGAATAAACTATTTATCTAAATATATGAAGTTGGGAATTCTTGTCTGATATCTTGTTCTTTGCTATGTTACATGTCTGTCTGACTGCTCCTTAATCACACATTCACACTGTTTTTATAGACTGAAGAAAACAGAGCCCAAATTCACTGCCCAGCATGCTTGAACAGTAATTAGATACAAAATCTCATCTTTTTTAAGTAAACACCTGCGCTTCTGTTTAAAATCACGCATCACAGACATTTCCACACTGGTGATACCTTCTATTGTAAACTGCAGAAGCTTTAGTCCTCCTTATTGTCTCAGATCATGATTGAGACGTTTCAGCATTTCAGAATTTTTACTTGTTGTTGCAGTTGAGCTTCCAACCAGCACCTTGCTAATCACTAAGTTGGGAGGGATAGCAGGCTAGGATTGGTTGTGTCCATCTTGCAGTTTGCCATGTCTCCCAGTCAAGCCATATATATAAATGAAATCATGAAATTCTAACCAAACAATTTCTGCTCGACCAGCTCTGATTTGCTTGAAATTTTTATAGCATTAAATATGGCTATTCAAAAAGATAATTGTGAAATTTGAGGATACACATACACTTACCAAAATAAATGATTTTTGTCAAGTACTGACATTTTCTGGACCATATGTAAATTAATAAAAAATAAATAAATAAAAAGTGTCTTGAACATTTATAAGTGACTGAGCACGTATTTCAAGTTGTACCACAAAAAAAATATTGCTAGATTTCCAAATCAAAGTATAACAGATCTCTGGAGTTTCAAAATTGTTCTCAAAATATAGTCAAGATTTTTTAATTTTTTTTAAATACGGACATTAGTTTAATTTTCGTACCCTACTTCTGGAGAAATGGACTGAACTGTGAACGTATCTTTTGAATTCATATAATTATTGGAAGAGATTCTTGAAAGCAAACTCTTAAGCAGTTGCTATAAATTTACATGTATGCCCGCTGTAACTTTGTGCACATAGTCCAGCTTGTGACACTGGTCTTGAAGGCCATGTTTATTCCCAATGGAACAAAGCATTTGAATTGATTTTTAACCTATCAAACAGTTTACACAATGATCTTGAGATGGCTTCAATTTTTTTTCCAAACTCTCCCATAGTCAGAGGCTATTTGACCTACATGTACAATATTTCAGATTTTTTTTTTCTTTTATCAATGCCATTAAAAGAAATAGCAGTAAAAAGTTTAGGCTTTTAGATTTAATAATTCCAGAGATATTGTTGTTCAAACACAGCTTCAAAGTTCTACTGAAAATGGATCAAGGGGAATTTTATTTTTATTTTTTAATTATTTTTAAAAATGTACGTACTTACTATATCAATTTTAAATTTCACAGATACCATTTTAAATATCCATAGTTTAAGTTTCAAGCAAATCAGAAATGGTCAAGCAGAAGACTCCTAATGATTTGACATGGAATGACCTACAGTGGTATCCAAAAGTGTACATACAAAACCATGTATATCAACAGTCCAGTGACTCCTTCAACTCTTAATTTTCTATAATGGAATGATTGAAATACATGCATGTTTGTCACCAAAAACATCATATATTTTTGTTCTTTCATAGGTTTATTACAGGTCCTCTGAAAATATGAAAACATCTGCTGGGTCAAAAATAAACATACAGCAACTTGAATTATCAGTTTTGAGGATATCGAAAATTGTGTTAATCTAATGTTCGTAGTTGCATGACCTCTCTAAGTATATAGTGCATGGTACAGTTGTGTCACTGTCACAATCAGGAAGAAAGCACAAGATGCTGAGAGACAAATTTTCAAATGGTCAAGTGTCAGTCAAGAATAACCAAGAAGCAAGTCTGCAATGAATTAGAAGCTGCTGAAACACAGGCATCAGTGTCCACACTCAAGTGTATTTTACATCACAATGGGGTAGGAGGCTGCCTAACTAAAGTATGTTGCTGATCACATGGACAAAGAAAAGGTTTTCTGGCAGGAATTTCTGTTGATGAAACACAAATTTAGCTATTTGGCCACAATAACCAGCAAGATGTTTGGAGGAGAAAAAGTGAGGCCAAACCTACTACCACCACCTGTCAAGCCCAGTGGTTTTAGTATGACACTGTCAGGCTGTTTCAGTGCCAGTGGAGCTTGTGCTTTACACAAAGTAAATGGAATAATGAAAACGGAGGATTACCTCCACGTTCTTCATGAAAACCTAAACTCAGCGGCCAGAAGGTTGGGTCTTAGATGCAGGTGGGTGTTCAAACACGACAATGAACCAAAACACACATCAAAAGTGGTAAAGAAATGGTCACGTCAGGCTAGAAATAAGGCTTTAGATTGGTCTTCCAAAAGTGCTGACTTCAATCTGATCAAGAATCTGTGGACTGTGCTGAAGAAACAAGTCTGTCACAAAGCCAGCAAATTTTGTTGCCCCACACCAATTCTGTCAGGAAAAATGGTCAAAAATACACCTAGAAACTTACCAGAAGCTTGTTGATGGCTACCAGAAGCATAAGAATTTCTGTATGTATATTTTT
This sequence comes from Stegastes partitus, assembly GCF_000690725.1. NCBI lineage: Eukaryota > Metazoa > Chordata > Actinopteri > Pomacentridae > Stegastes > Stegastes partitus. Next base: position 255,178 of record NW_007578468.1, read on the forward strand.
GACCCAGTAGTTTTTAGCATATTACCAGAACACCTTAATAAATGACAACACATGCATCTTTTTGTGACAAAGATGCATGTGTTATCCATCTAGTATCTATCCATCCGTCATCTATACACCACTTAATCCTCACTAGGGGCTGGAGGCTATCCCAGCCAACTTAGGGCAAAGGTAGGGGACACCCTGGACAGGTCGCCAGTCTATGACAGGGCTTCAATCATTCCATCATTGAAAATTAAGAGTAGCACGAGTCACTGGAAACTCAAGATTGCCATTATAAACATAAAATAAAACAGAGTAGAATAGAAATACTATATTGATCCCCAGGGAGAAATTCTGTTGTTGCAGTAGCAAGCAGAAAGAGTAAAGTGACCACCACCACAATAAATGAGGAATGAGAAAATTATACTTAAGTATAAAATGCATAATAAAGAACATAAAGTAAAAAAACACCATGATTTGAAAATGAAAAAAAAAAAACTCAAGTGAAAAATGCACTGTAAAGTGTCAAATGCTAAATAGAAAAAAATTACAGAGAATGAGGAAATTAAAGTCCGATAAAAATCAGTGCAACATGTGCAATTAGTGCACAACATACAGGTGCTATAAAGCAGAGAGTGCATAGAGCTCTCAGCAGCCAGAGGTGAGTTGTTAAACAGAGTTAGCAGTGGGCAGGAATGAGTTCCTGTATCTGTGCAAGCCTCGTGACTGCACCTGGCATGGTCGCACATGCGCCCGGAATTTCGAAGGTGCGGCTATATTTGAAAGTACAGTTGCACGGTGCGCCAACACTAAAATTAGCAAAACTGAAGCCTGCGCCTAAATAATGGCTGCAGGAAAAAAAAAAAAAAAAAACAAACTCCACGCCTGCTGGCTTACTGAAGCGTGCGAACCTACGGGCCATAATGCAGCCTGTGAGTCAGCTGATCATGATTCACGAATCAACTTGCTAAACGATCAGCTGACCGTAATCAGCAAATCAAGGAGCAAATTGATAAAGACAAACAACAAGCACGGTTAGTAAGCATGTGTATGATTGGCTAGAAATTTCTGCAAACCTGTGGCCTTTGTCAGACAAGATGAAACTATTGCTGAGTGTTTTTCAAAGGCCTCTCAACCTTCTGTTTTGAGAGAGCGAGAGCATCCTGAGCCACTGAACAGCCAAGAAACCCCTGATTAACCAGAGCCCACGCCCGACACAGATGTGGAGCACGAGAGCAACGTGGAACCCGATAACGATGATGAAAGCTTGGACACGGATGATGAGCCCCCAGCCGAACCTTTTCTTTTAAAGTTCAGTTAAGTTTCTTAACCACTTCCTAACTGCAAGTATCCTCCAGATGAGGACCATCTGCAGAGATGCAGATGTGTCATGTGTCATGATGGCTGTCAAGAAGTCTGTGGAATAAAGCAGTTGGTTGTAACAAATGGTGTGATTTGTCTTTCTTCTCCAAGAACCAACTAAAATTCTATACCACACATTGCCAATTGTTTTGCACCTATCAGTGTAGCCTTTTTCTTTTATACTCTATTCAAATATTTTATTTCAGGTTGTTAACATTGATTCATAGGAATATTACTTGGTATGGCCAAGAGTTTTGCTTGTGCTCTCAACTTTTTATAGTGGTGCGCCTAGATTTTTACTGGTGCTCCTAACTTTTTTTGGTTAGGAGCACAATGCTCCTAGGTCAAAAAGTTAGTCTGGAGGCCTGCTGTGCTTGTGACAGCAGAGCTGAACCATCCATCCATCCATCCATTATCTATACAACACTTAATACTCTCTAGGATCATGGGGGGCTAGAGCCTATCCCAGCCGACTCAGGGGGAAGGCAGGGGACACCCTGGACAGGTCATCAATCTATCCCAGGGCTTAGAGACACTTAGAGACAGACAAACAAGCACACTCACATTCAGACCTATGGAAAATTTAAAATCACCAATTCACCTCAACATGTTTTTAGACTGTGGGAGGAAGCCGGAGAACCTGGAGAGAACCCACGCTGCATGGGGAGAACATGCAAACTCCATGCAGAAAGATCCCTGGGCATCCTAACCGGGATGCAAACTGGGGAACTTCTAGCTGTGAGGCGACGGTGCTAACCACCGAGCCACCTTGCAAGAGCTGAACCAGTCTGCTAGAAAAGTTGTTCCGCTGTTTATCAAGTAGGGTGTGAAGTGGGTGGTCAGGATCTTCCAGAATGGACAACAGTTTGTTCAGTGTCCTCCTTTCCACCACAGATTCAAAGGTGTTCGGATTGGAGCCAATCACAGAGCTAGCCTTCCTTATCAGTTTGTTGTTATCTCTGGTTCTGATGCTGCTCCCCCAGCAAACCACTGCAAAGTACAGGGTGCTGGCCACTCAGTTTCCTCAGAAAATATGAGTCGGCTCATCCCCTTCTTTTACACAGCGTCAGTGTTGGATTCTCCAATTCAGTCTGTTGTCGATGTAGACTCCCAGATACTTGTTGTCCTCCACTATGGCAGTTAACACTCCCAGGCTGTGCAGAGGCTGTGTAGATGTCCTCGTCTTCCTAAAGTTGATCACCATCTCCTGGTCTTAGCCATGTTAAGATGCAGATGACTCCTACCAGACCACTCAAGACAATCAACCACCAGAGCCCTGTACTCCTCCCGGCCATCCATATACCCCCAACCACAGCAAAGACATCAAAGAACTTCTGCAAGTGACATGACCGAGTGTTGCATTACAAGTTAGACGTGTACAATGTGAACAGGAAAGGAGACAGCACAGCGCCCTGTGGAGCTCCTGTACCACAAACCACCACATCAATTCAATTCAATTCAGTTCAGTTCAATTCAATTCAATTCAATTCAATTCAATTCAATTCAATTAACTTTATTTATGGGCAGCATGAAGTCGGAGCTGTGGCATCAAACCAGGGGGTAGGAGACGGTAAAAGTCCTCAACTGCAGCATCCTGAAACTTTGCTCTGAGGCCACTGTCGCTTTGAAGCTCTATTTACTCCATCTGACGGTTGTAGGGCACGCTGCAGATGTTGGTGGTGAAAGGATTGGCAAAAATGTCAAAGCCTGAGTGCTGAGCTTTAAAGTCAGCGAACCGCCGATCAAACTCCGTCATTAACTGGTTCAGTTTCGCAGCCAACCGACCCCAAAAAAAAGCACCGGGAACTGAGGCTGAGATGCTTTGACACACAGGAAAGTGTGCAAGATTATCCTGTTTCACTTGGGATTTCCACAGGTCAAGTTTACGCTGGAAAGCCGTGATCATGTCAGACATCTGTGTGATGACTTGCTTACGTCCCTGCAGCCTCTGATTCAGCTGGGCGAGATGCTCAGTTATGTCACACAACAACGCAAAGTCACACTGTCAGTTTGGATCTGACAGTTCAGACAAGGGCTTTCCTTTGCTTTGCATGAAAACAGCAATTTCTTCCTTAGGTTCAAAAAATCTTTTGAGGACTTTGCTCCGGCTCAGCCATCTTACCTCTGTGTGGTCGGGCATGTCTCCGTGCTCCGAGCTGAGCTCCTGGAGGAACAGCTGAAATTGGCGGTGGTTCAGGCCGCGTGCACGAATAAAACTCACTTTTTTTTAATGACAGTGGCCATTATATTATCCAGCTCCAGAACCTTTCTACACAGAGCTTCTTGGTGGATAATGCAATGGTAGAGGCGTGTGACAGTTGTTTTTTTTGCATTTTATCCCTCATGAGCCCAACCAAGCTTGATTTTCTTCCACATATTGCCGGTGCGCCATTGGTAGTTAGCCCAACCAAATTTTCCCACGATAATTCTTTTTTGCTTATGGACTTCTCCACCGCATGAAAAATGTCCTTTCCCATTGTGGTCCCATGCATGGCAACTACATCCAAGAGCTCCTCGGTGATAGAGAGGTCCGACTCCACACCTCGAATAAAAATGGATAGCTGTGCTGTATCCATGTTGTCTGAGCTTTCATCCACAGCAATGAAAAAGCCAGATAACTGCGACTCTCTTCGTTTAGCTGTGTCGCCAGACTTCCTGCCAGTTCCTTCACTCAGTCTGCGATGGTGTTTCTTGACAAACTGACATTTCGAAAAGCTTGTATCTGATCGGGACACACCTGCTCACACACCTTCAGCATTCACTGCTTCACAAATTCTCCCTCTGAAAAGGCCTTTGTAGCACGAGCGATGTCCTCAGCTACTATATAGCTAGCTCTCACTGCTGCATCTTCATTGGCTGTAGCTTTCCTGAACATATTCTGCTGTGACTTTAGTTTGCCTTTTAATTCTTCAGCAATTTGTCGCTTTTCTTCAAGGCTAATTTTGGCGTATTTAGCTCCGTGTTAATGTCAAAATGCCGACGTAGATTGTACTCTTTGACAATACAAGACATGTCGGGTTTTCTCCTTGAAGAACAAACATGTATTCACCTTACCATCTTTCTTGACACTGCCTTCCATCCGCATCAATTTTTCTCTTCTTGAACATTTTTAGATTGGTTGAAGGTCATTCGGAAATCAATATGTTGGAAAAATTGCCGTCCTGAATTGCTGATGTAGAAACACTGCGCTCTAGTGACGGGAAGACATCACTTCGCGGGTAACAATTGACATGCATTCTGGGAAATGTAATTTATGGTCAATGCACACTTTAAGGCAGCATAGACTAATTTCAGACAATCATACACCTTTTAAGCTCTCGTGGGCCACATAAAATGACTTGGCGGGCCACACTGAGTTTTACACGTGTGTTAGAGAGTGCTCTGTAACAGGTTGATGAGGGCATCATCCACACCGAAATGAGGCTGGTAAGCAAACTGCATAGGGTCCAGTGATGGTTTCATCTGCAGTCTAAGGCGGGCCAAGACCAGCCTCTCCAGCAACTTTGTCACAAGAGAAGTGAGGGCAACTGGTTGGTCGTCATTGAGGCCCGATGGAGACAACATCTTGGGAACCAGGACCAGGCAGGAGGTCTTCCACAGCATTGGGACTATCTCCTGGTCCAGGCTCAGGTTGAAGAGATGACACAGGATAGGAGACAGCTGGCTGGCACAGGTCCTGGGAATCCTGGGGCTGATGCCTTCAGTGCCCGGAGCTCTGCCAAAGTGGAATCTCTCCAGTGGTCTCCTCACCTGGTCAGTAGTCACAGCAAGGCAAAAGAGTGTAATTGTCTGTGAAGGGGGGTTAGGGTCTGTGTAGCTCACCAAGGGGGATTACAGGGGAGAGGGGGTAAGCACTGTTTGCAGTTGGGGTAAAGGGACCCTGTGTGTGAGGAGGGGGAGACTACAGGAGGCTGTAAACTAAACCTGTTGAAGAAATAGTTCAGCTAATATGCCCTGACCAAGCTGCCTCCTGGTAATATGTCCCTCAACTTGAAACCAGTAATTTCATTCATACCAGTCCACACCTCCTTTGACGTGTTCTGCTGGAGCACAGCCTCCAGTTTGTCCTGTAGGAATCTCTGCACTCCCTCAGCTTCACCTTAAGTTTGCACTGAACCCTCTTCCACTTCTTTTTGTCCACGGCCCTCAAGGCTCTCTTCTTGCTGTTTAGAAGTACCTTCATTTCACTGGCAATCCAGGGCTTGTTGTGTGGATGTTATGAGCATAAAGGTATTTGGATGCCGATCCTTAACTTTTACACCAGTGGAGTGGATAGTGTCACAGGCCACATCCACATCACCTCACAGGCACCAACAATGGCAGAGATGAATTACCATAAGAGATAGAACGGGCACATCCACACAGCTAATGGTTCAATGTCCAGGTCTTAGAAACGTTCCGTCACATGAACACTGGATTACACCACCTCTCATTCACAAACAGTCCAATTCCACCCCCCTTCTTCTTACAACTTCTTAATGTCTCTGTATGCCCAAACAGCCCTGAAGCCTGGTACAGTAAGGCTGTGGTCAGAGATAAATCAGCGCAGCCATGTTTCTGTGACACCAAAAAACACTTCACCCGTGGTATTTCCTCTGGATCTTTACAAGTCCGCAGAGCTCATCCATCTTATTCCCAAGAGACCTTACATTTCCCGTAATCATTGCTGGAACAGAGGGCTTATATTTCCTCTTCTTTGCTCTCCGCTTAGTTCCAGCCCTGTAAACCCGACATATCCTCTGCAGCTCCTCCAAGATTTCAGGCCTTGCGCTAGGCAATAACAGTGGTCGTATCGCCATTAGCTGTCCATGGGTGTAAGCAACAGTTCTACCCCTCTCTGCGTGGCTCTCCAATACACAGATGGTAAATACAACCAAGAGAACCACAACAACCTGTGTAGAAAACTTTAAAGTGAAAAAGCAGTCATTGTGACAAGTTGACAAAAGCTTGGAGACAAAACAAGTACAAAGGATTTTTTAAAAAAAACATAAGAACACAGTTAACTATTGCAACCGTCTGCCGCTCAACATGGCGCCAAGAAATGAAAACTTGTTACATATGTATAGAAATGCACAATGTAAGTAAACTTTCATCCACGACTGTAAATAGTTGTAATCAAATTATCTGACACAGTGGTAATCTCAAAAAAGATAAGACATTATGAGGTCTGATGTCAGCATTATACTGTAAGCAAAATAGTAATTAGGATTTTTGTTTTGTGCAACTATCTTTAGGAACTAGCATGGACTTAGATATTCACAAAAAAGACTTGTCTTGTGATTTAACTCCTTACAAAAGTGATGTGTAGATGATTGACGTGCAGATTTTTTTTAAAGTGATGTTTTCAGGCAGAGAGGATAGAGAAAAACCTCAGTTCAGTCAGGTGTTACGCTACTCTTTAAATGGCCAATGTTTGCCCAATAAAGCAGCTAACCACTGGATCAGTGTCACTCTTTTAAACGAAACAATTACATCAGATGTAACCAGGACCAAGCAGGTTAGGGGAACACCCTGTTAGAACAGACAGAATATAGAGTTTAGAAAGTTAAATTTTCCACGGCTGGTTTGAAAACATGAAATTGAAAATACACTACTCACAATAAGTTAGGGATATTGTGAGAGACTCAGTGGATTTCATACATACAGTCTTTGTTTCACTTCAGAGATTTCTGGGACAGGGAGGCTATTGTATTGGAGTGATAGACACACCTCATTTTGGGTTTTCCATGTAATGGTCTCACTGTGTACAGTGTGCCTTACATATTGGGGCCAATACCAAAAAACTAAAAGACAACCCTTTTCAATGTGGCACCAGTTTCAACATTCTGGGTATAAAAAGCTTGTATTGTCAGTAAGCCATCTCAAGTTCATCGTTCAAAAAGCCATGAACACACGACGTCACTTAACGGACGAGCAGCGCCACCTGGCCATAGCACGCCTTCAAGTTGGTGGCAGGCAGTCGGATGTTGCTCGTGAACTTGGTGTGTCTCAAAGTGTCATCAGCAGACTTGCATCAAGACACAGAACTACTGGTGCAGTTCGTGACAGACCCAGGAGTGGGGCCCCAAGAGTGACTGACCGCAACGATGACCAGTACCTCAGGACCTATGCACTCAGACATCGCTATGCAAGTGCCACAGAGCTGCAGGCCCGTTTACAAGATGTGAGGGGTACTAGGGTTTCCAGACAAACCATTCCCAACCGACTCCACCGCTTTGGCTTGAATGCCAGACGACTGTTGCAGGTGACTCCACTGACACCAAGACACCGCCGTGAACGTTTGGAGTGGGCGCAAGACCATGTGACCTGGACAATGCAGCAGTGGTCTACCGTCCTGTTCACTGATGAGTGTCGAGTCACCTTGCACAGAAATGATGGTCTTCAGCGTTGCTGGAGAAGGCGAGGTGAGCGATATGCCGAGGTTAACATGGTCCCCAGGGTTCGCTTTGCTGGAGGAGGTGCAACAGTCTGGGCAGGCATCACCAGCCAGCGCAAAACAGATATGGTTTTTGTAGATGGCTCAGTCACTGCACGTTCCTACCTCAGAGACATCATAGAACCCCTCATCATCCCCCAATTCCGCCAGCACACCCCCAACTTTCTGTTCATGGATGTCACAACTCGACTTCAGGAAGTCGGAGTGCCTCATATGGTATGGCCAGCAATGTCCCTTGACCTGAACCCCATAGAGCACATCTGGAACCAGCTGAAGTAGAGACTGGATCACCGTAATTCACCGCCACGTGACCTGGCAGAACTGCGTGTAGCACTTGTGGAAGAGTGGAAGGCATTGCCTCAGAACAACATCATGAGGCTAGTGAGGAGCATGAGACGTCGTTGTCAAGCTGTCATTGTGGCAAATGGTGGAAACACCTGCTGACATTGCCAATTTTTGTTATTTGGGGCTATCCTTGTTATTGTTTAAATTGTGGGGGTAATAAATATTAAACTAATGAAAATGGTGTTTCTTCTCATTCATTATTAGTAATATGAAAGGGAACCTTTACTTATTTCATTAAAATTCAGACCAAATAGGAAAAGCACTCATGTAAATAACAATATCCCTAACTTATTGTGAGTAGTATATGATCAGGATAGTCAGTTTGAGTTGGGGTAGAGGAAGTGGGAGTAGGGTGAAATAAAAGAATTGGTCTTACAGTATTGTCAGGTAATGGCTCAATCTGAGGGAGTAGTCACAGCTGGAGGCAGGACAGGAGGAAAACCATTAGATAAGGACAAAGCTGCTTCTCCTCGATCTATGTGGAGAGCAAACACTGTGGCTAACCCTGTCAAAACTGATGTAAATTCATAGGTTGTATTTACTGGTGACTTAATTCATTTGTGTTGCTGACACTGAGTGGTTTATTTAAGTCTTTATAAATAATATAGCATACTAACAAGTACAATGATGAAGCAGTTGTCTCAACATTTAAAGAACTGTGAAGCTCAGTAAATGCAAGAAATACCAATTCTGAAAAAAATCTTTCAAACATAAATAAATACATAAAATGCATGTATCAATCATGTACAACTTAGACAGCAAAGGCTTTAGTTTTTAGACTGCTTACATGCTTGTTTTGATGTAATATAGCCTCAAAGTCTGAGACCCCATCAAAAATCTGCCAAATTGGATGTAAATGTTGATATATCCAAAAAGCCTGAGGTGAAATATTTAAAAACACAAGCAGTTCTAGGTCAGTAATCAAACTGAGGCAGATTATTGGCACTGACAAAATGAACGCATTTGTAAAAACAGATTTCCTTGAGGTGGATTTGATCAACTAATCGGAGGTTTGGTGAACTAAATCTACCTGCAGTTGTTGGTCACCTGTTATAAATATGGCTGTACCTCAAATTCCAAACTGAATTTTGCTGACTAAATTAACATTCTGAATGTGGGAAACATGGCATCAGAACTGAAAGTGTTAAAAGTCACATTGTTTTTCTAATCAAACAGAGTCTTCCTCAGTCATGGTTAGACTGAAGGTTTCTAAAGTGGTAGTGCATGGCACTCTAAAACACTTTGTGGACACTGGGTTAGTTGTATCCAAGCAGTATCAGGGAGACCAAAGTGAGCACACCAAAGCAAGATCAATACAATCAGCATATTTCACTGAGAGATAAAGAAAAAAGCAGCGTCATTATAAATACAAAATTTACTAAATAAGGAACACTATGTAAGGAAGACTTTGTTACAGAGTAAGTTGTATTCCTGTCAGGTGTAAGTGAGTTTGTATTTTCACATTTTAATTATGCTGCAGCCATCAGCCAATCATTATGGGCTGCATTCTATAAAGGTAGTTGTCCCCTGAACGCTCTTTCTCTTTGAAGCCAAGAGCCCATTTCAATTCCTGTTCACCTTGCTTTACTGGCTTCTGCAGCTGTGGCAAGCATGGGAACAGTTGCTACATCTGTCATATCTCAGCTTATTCTTTGTATATGTGGTCGTTACATTAGTCAGTTTTGTGTTTGCAGATATTTCTTTGCTACTCCCCATGTTTATATGCAACCCCCTTGCAGTGTGTTGTGCACTGACTTGCACAACACATGCTGATGTATAATACAATGCAAAATTACTAATTTCTGATCTGCATCAATTTCAGTCACTTTATCTTGCATACGTTTCAGAAGTCTGACATTTTTCCCTGTCAGATTTGGACAACCGTCTGTTGGGACTCCTGCCAGTCTGTCCCATTTCCGTCCCAGCGTCTCCATTCATGCATCACTCCCTGTAGTCGTCCCTTTCATTGGCCGCATTGCTGCCAGCTCCTCCATAATCTTGAAGTCCATTATCCCACGGACAAATACAAGTAACTGGGTGGTGTCATGGACATCACAGCTGTTGTCCAAAGCCAAAGAGAAATAGTCGAAGTTCCCACCTCACGTTGCAGCTGAAGCTCCAGATTCCCCGCAATGTCCTCGATCCTTCTCGTCACGGTTCGCCTGGACAGTGGGACTTGCTCAAATGCGCCTTTTTTTTCAGGGCATATTAGCACTGCAGAGTCCACCAAGCACTCTTTCACAATCTCCCCCTCTGAGAAGGGTTTACTGTTTTTAGCGATTTTGTGTGCTATCACAAAGCTGGTCTTGGTTCCTGCATCCCTGGATGTTTGAAGCTTGGTAAAAAAAAAGCTTTGCTGCTGTTGCAGCTTCGCTAGCAAAGCTTCTGATGTCCGCGCCCTTTCAGAAAGTTTTTGTATTTTTCTGCGTGTTTTGTCTCAAAATGCCAACTCAAATTGTAATCCTTAAACACGGCGATCTGCTCTCTGCAAACTAAACACACTGCTTTACCACCAACGTCAGTAAATAAATACTTAGCGGTCCATGTTTTGTTGAAAACCCTGCATTCCGCATCTACCTTTCTTTTTTTAGCATGACCAAACATTTTGATGGCTAAAATTGCTTTGTGATCTGCTGGTGTAGATTCAATCATGCATGCGTATTAACGTATTGCGTCATTATGCACGTGAATTGAAAAACTATTTCAAAATAAAAGCAATGTAGCTTTAGTTTACGCATGAGAAAAAAATGAGAAAATATGTTTATTTTGTCATTACAGCAGCAAGATGGCGGCGCGCGTAGACGCAGCGGCTCTGTGCTCTCACTTTCAGTGCTTTGTTTTTGTATTTGTTATGTACGTCATGCTTGTTTCAACTGCCTTCTGTCGAGCTAACGTCACCTACAGCCAACAGGATCTGTTAAAAATTGGAGTTTCGTGCGAGATGAGTATTACAGCGGAGTCCTCTCGTTCATACAACATAACAAGGGCTCTTCGTGGATCACGTTCTCGACGAGGAGGAAGTGGAGGCGGCGCAGGGAGTGTAGGCAAAAGAGGAGATGCAGGGCCAGCGGGCTAGCCAGACTACGGAAGCGGCCACACAAACCACCACTTCCCAGCCTCTCCCTCGCTAATGTAAGATCCCTCACCAACAAAATGGATGAGCTGAGGCTCCGGGCGGCTTCGGACAGCTTCACCAGAGACTGTTGTGTCCTACTCATCACCAAAACATGGCTACATTCATCCATCCCGGACTCAGCTATCGAGCTAGCATGCTTCACAACACGGCGCTTTGACAGGACCAGTGACTCCAGTAAGAACAAAGGAGGAGGGTTGTGTATTTACATCAGCAACAACTGGTGTAACAACACAGAGACGGCAGCCAGCTATTGTTCCCCTGATTTGGAATATTTGACTGTGAAATGCCGACCGTTCTACCTTCCGCGGGAGTTTACTGGGGTCATGCTAACTGTTGTCTACATACCACCGGATGATAATGCTAGCTCGGCTCTCGGACTGCTACATTACAACATCAGCCTGCAGCAAAATCAACATCCAGATGCGGTGCACATCATCGCTGGTGATTTTAATCATGTGGACTTAAAATCAGTGCTCCCTAAACTCCACCAGCATGTCAAGTGTGCGACAAGAGGAGCCAATACACTGGACAAGGTTTATACAAACATCAAGCTGGGCTACAGGGCCAGACCTGCACCACACTTAGGCAAGTCTGACCACATCTTCCAACAACTCATCCCTGCATACACCCCCCTCTGTAATTCCACCCCCACCACCATTAAGACCATCAGGACGTGGCCAGAAGGTGCTTCTCTACAGCTGCAGGACTGTTTCAACAGCACTGACTGGGACATCTTTGAGGATGAGGACCTGGATGTGTTCACAGACACTGTTCTGTGCTACATTAAGAACTGTGCGGACACGGTGACCATGGAGAAACGCATCCGGGTCCACCCCAACCAGAAACCCTGGATGACCAGAGAGGTGAAGCAGCTGCTAAAGGAGAGAAACTCAGCCTTCAGAACTGGAGACAGGGCTCTCTACAGCACAGCCCGCGCCAACCTGAAGAGAGGCATCAGGAAAGCCAAGGAGGACCTCAGGAGAAAGATCGACGACCACCTGGACAGCAACAACACCAGGCAGGCATGGATGGTGGTCCAGCACTTCACCAACTACAAACTCGGCATCAGAGCTGCTGAGGGCGATGCTGAGCTGGCAGAAGAACTTAACCTCTTCTTCGCCCGCTTCGAGACTGAACTACCATGAGCAGCCACAGTGCCACCAGCGGCCGGGAGCAGCCCCACCCTCACAGTGGGGGTGCATGATGTGAGGCACATGCTGAGGAGGATCAACCCACGGAAAGCGACGGGTCCTGATGGCGTCTCAGGACGGGTATTGAAAGACTGCCGATCAGCTCGCTGGGATCTTCACTAAGATTTTCAACCTGTCACTGACAAAGTCTGCAGTCCCATCCTGCCTGAAGACCTCCACTGTCATCCCCCTACCCAAGAAATCCCCCACAACCAGCCTCAACGACTACCGGCCAGTGGCACTCTCACCAGTGGTGATGAAGTGCTTCAAAAAACTGGTTAGGAGTCACATCATGACCTTCATAACCCCCAGCTTGGGCCCATACCAGTTTGCCTACAAGGTAAATAGGTCAACAGAGGACGCCGTGAACACAGCGCTACACACAGCGCTACACACAGCGCTGACCCACCTGGAGAAACCAGGGAACTACGTCCGCCTTCCCTTTGTAGACTATAGTTCAGCCTTTAATACGATCCTTCCCCACGGTCTCGTGAGGAAACTGCTGAACCTCGGTCTACCTCATTCTACCTGTCTCTGGATTAAGGACTTTTTATCAGAACGTCCACAGCGCGTCAGAATTGGCCCCCACACCTCTGCACCCCTCACACTCAGCACCGGTTCCCCTGAAGGCTGCATGCTCAGCCCACTGCTTTTCACCCTCTACACCTCAGACTGCACCCCCATCCACACCAGCAACACCCCTTAGAGACTCTGCGTAGTCTCTAAGGGGGGAAATATGTGGTATCTGATATTCCACATGGGTTTATGATTAGAGTCCCCAGCTCAAAGGTTGCATCTGGGTTTTGGACTTATGGGCCTTGCAGATTTATGATTGGAGTAATCAGGTTAAAAGTTGCATCTGGAGGGTCGTCACATTATCTAGAGGATGTGACTCCCATTGGGACATGAACCATATGTCCATTGTTTTAAGTAAACAACTCCCCTATATAAGCTAGTGATTAATGTTGGTCTGGAGGGGGATTCATTTTGGATTCGAATCCTGTCCCAGGCATCTGAGATATTGTACTTGTTCTAATACATTTTTATAAATCAACAAGACGGTATCTACTGAGAATTTCTTCATCATCTTCACATTATCACTACTCAATAAGCAATAATTTGTCATTTGTTGATAAAGTAAGAAGAATTTTCTTTACAGCCCCATGTCTCTTACTTCGTAGTAGAAACAAACTGACTGATCAATGAGAAATAACACTCTTCAGGGACATGCTACACCCTTTGGTGTATCTCTCTTGTGGAGAAGGATTTATGCTGCAGCAGGGCTAGCCTAAACACACCTCAAAGCTTTGAAGAACTAAGGAAAGGGCAAAGTAGAACAAGAATGATTTTCATGAACCTTACTCCACAGTCACTGCACCACAGGTCCAGTAAAAATTTATTATGAGGGCACATTACAACATTGTCAAATCCCTGGTCTCCTGCTGTAAGGTACTCAACATTACAGTGACCTGGAAACACGGCGAAACATTTTATTGCAAGGTACATGACTTACGTAGTGATGACCCAGGCGATCCTCCGCGTAGGATCTGGTTAAGCACATCATCAGTGTCGCTGGTGCTCGCCATGCTGTTTCTCATCTGCATCATAGACAGCTGGGAGCACAGGCTGGGCTGACGATCCATCTTCTTCACTGCCTAGGATAGATCCGTCCCCATCAACCTCATCAATGTCATCAGGACAGCAAGTAAACACTGTTATGGCTGAGTATGATCTTAATGTGATAATACTTGCAGTGGTTGCACAACCAAAAAATGATAAAATAACCAAGGTTGGACCCACCTTGTCACTGAGCGTGGGATCATTCAATGAGTACAGTTTATTGGTGATGTCTTTGCCGATGAGATATCTGAACACTTCGTTTAGAAAAGCATCTGACTCCAGGAAATAGGTGAGTCTCTCTCGAGACCAACACAGGAACTTGCAGTTCTCCTCCGCCATGATAGTCACCTGTCAGTCAGTCACGATAGAATTTGTTTATCTATGTATCTATCTATATATCTATCTATTTATCTATCTATGGAGTTAAACTAAAACAGTTTGTTCTTTTTTATTCAGTTCATTTTTATTTATATACCACAATTCACAGCATGTCATCTCAGATAGCTCTTTCTTTTTTCCATCAGATTTTTACCTGAAACTTTTCTCCTTTGTGCATCTCAGTGGACCTGAACTCTGGAGAGTCAATAAATGAGTTGGTATAGATGTTGTGCAGGAAATGGCCTCGGTAGGATACCTTCATCCTGTCTCACAGAAATTTAAAGTCAAAATTCTCATTCTTAAAAACAAAAAGCAATCACTTTTCAGGTAATTTTAAATCCTTTTCTAAAAACATGGCAGTAACTTGTGTTTATTTTAAAGTACGAAGTAGCAGTTCCTCTAATGACCAGCAGATGTTTAAATCAGCAAATTAATCTCAGAATTTTTCAAAACATCACTAATTCAGTTCGAAAATTATTTTTAAATTCCCTCTTATTATGTCCCAAAGTAACTGTCAGGATGATTCACAATAAGCTTGTGTTGCAGAGAATAAGACTAATCCATCATATAGAGGCTGGATGACATGGAACAGCAGTTGCACCCAAAGTCAAACAAAAACATACTTTCCTTTCAGGAGAATGCTAAGGCGCTCATCCACTGAGGTCTTGTCCTCGGCAGCGTATGCCTGGCCTTTCTTCAGTGTCTGGATGGTGCAGAACTGTCCTGTGAGCCTCTGAAACAAAGCCTCCTGCACATGGAGAGGCTCAAACATCCGCTTGTAGACTGACCGCAGCTCTCTGTCGATCTTAATCTGACAGAGCACAGCCACATTCATGGTTTTAATGAAAATCCAAGAAGCCAAAGCTAATTGTAGTAGTGTTGCTGTGGACTATGTGAAAGCATACACTATAGAGTTTGTGGATTGGTGAACGAGCAATAACTGAGGACAGGTTTCCTGCCCCATTACATAAAATCCTGGGGCCTCATTTATCATCAGTGCGTTCTAAATTCTGTCTTACGAATGAAATTTAGAGTGTGCGTAAGTACAAAAAAAAACACGTGGGTCGTACCTACATCAGTAAGTCATCAGTGTTGATAAATCCTACTTGTTCTTAACCACCATGCTCGTGCACTTTCAGGATCATTTACTTCATAAACGCTTCAAATTAACCATATACAGCAAAAACACGCGTCTTTATAAAGCAAGTGAAGATTTATTTTTTTCTCACCTGTCGTCATCATCATGGAAAAAAGGGCGAGAAAGAAGAACTTGTCTGAAACTGAGATCGAGGTCCTTGTCAGCGAGTTTGAAGATGACCACAAACTATTGTTTGGTGCGTGAAATGTTGGGATAAGCAACGAAAGAAAAAAAAACACTGCATGGGACAAGATAACCACTGCAGTTATTTCTGTTGGGTCAGTGGAGAGATCACTAGCAGAATTTTTTCTTTTTTAAAAAAAAATGTGGTTTGATATAAAGCTCAGGGCCAAAAAAAACGCATCACAGCCTATAAAAGAGACATGACTAACTGGAGGAGGACAAATTAATGCCCAACGTTCACCCAGTGGATAACCCTGATCACCTACAGATGAGATTGTTGGGGTTCTAGTGGTTTTGGGAAAATTATTTCCTGTGTATTTTTGCTGTGATGTGCTGTGCGTTGTATTTTCAGGCTGGGCGGGGCCGTGGCCGAGGAGAACTCACTCGCTATCGACCGCACCTGTCCCTCATTGCAATCAGCGCTGCTTTTAAGCTGGTTTCTCCCCGTGATGCAGCGCCAGACGATTCACTCTGCTTAGAGCGGTAGATCGGCCACAACTAGTTCTCAAGTTCTCGTGCTATTTGTTCCTAGTTGTTAACCTTTCTTCTCGTTTCCTTTGCATTCCTTAGAGCCTCCTCAGCTTGATGTCCTCTCCAGCCATCACAAGTCAGCCACCAGCAGCAGCTCTCCGGTTCTCCCTCACTGGTTTCTCACGCCTCGAGCACCTTTCCCCTGGAGCATGGATCCCCCCTGCACTGGACCACATCACGGGAGTTCCTGGATACCCCCTCACCTCCTCCACGAAGACCAATGTGCACCAGCACTCCTCCCTCCCCCCCTCCCGCAATGAACCTTTTTGTTATCATTACCTGTCTCCCTCGTGGCATTCTGGGTCCACTTCCTACATATTAGGAGCACTTCCTAACAGAGATGTTTTAATAGCCATACTAAACCCAGCAAAATGTTTCCACACTTTGTAGCACTCACCACTAAGCCAGCCATTTTCAACAGCTCCTGCTTGGAGATGCACCCACAGAGCTATTCCGCACAATAAATAAATCATGTGTTCCTCCAGGCCACCGGGCAACAATGTCTGATAGCAAATACGCATCGCAAATTGTTTGTACGTTGATTGAATGAAATCTTTTTTTTTTTTTTTAAACGTAATTACATTTGTTTAGTGATGCAGCTTTGAATTATGTTTGGGAATCCAGCAATGGCATGAAGTCCCCGTTTGATTTCGGTTCATTGGTGATGCCTATAAGGAAACTATATGTAGGCTGGGGCCAGGGGAATTATGGCATCCAACACTGCCGGCATCAGTGGCGGCTGGTGAAAATGTTTGGTGGGAGGGCACAGTCTGCAAATGACTTTTTATTTTAAATCAGAAATTATAACATGAGTAAAAACAGGCACAACTATTTACAGGAATGCAAATGTTCTACCTTTGGAGGATATTCTAATCATAATCTAATTTAACATTATTCAGTTAAATTCAATTTTATTTGTACAGGGCCGTTTACAACATACGTCAACACATAGCGCTTAAGGCTTATCAGAAGTAAATTTCAAAACTACTCATCAGTCTTTCATCAGTATTTACAGGATCTGTACAAACTCAAAACATACAACATAAATAATGGAAAAAAAACACTATTCAGGGCTCCTGACTAACTTTTTTTTTCCTGGTAGCACCGGTACGACCCACTTTCTCATTTTGCCGCACCTCCCACCTGGTCAAAGGCGTAACATATGACTTGCTAAACATTTTCTTATTGATAGACACAACGATTTACTGATGTTCCATAAACGCCCTGCATAGCAAGCTGTGGTAGATGCTACTTGGTGGCTATGGTGTGCCCAGACAGATGTGCTACCAAAAATGGCTTTAAAAATAATAAACTAGAGTGTTCTCATGTCAGATTTGTCCAAGATGAAACCGAGTTAGATGTATTCTACATGTGGTCTTTTCTATGAGAGGAAAAACAGCGAATGCAGGTGCGCTCCATTTTCACAAGAAGATCGCATTTTTAAATACTGCAGTACACCGAAGTTATAAAAGTTCTGCTTTCCACCACTGTGATGAACACAGCAGCTTCCTATGCCGGTTACAGCAGCGCTAATACAGTTTAATGATCATCATGCTCATCAATTCACACACTCTCAAGAACATCAAAGGATAGTTTCGATATCCAACCACAGAAGACAAAGCAAATAAAGACAAAATTAACTGGCTTACAGCAAAAGTGGACGGATCTGGGATGCACCATGCTGCACCCTGTGAGAAAGTCTGCAGCTCGGGCCAAGGTCACATGATCACGCAAAGTTTTTCAAGCTACATACACACTCATGTAGCTGGCGCCCCGCATCCAGGAAGTGTAAAATTAGTAAACACGCAGCAAAGACTAATTTCAAATCTGTTAAAAATATATATATTTTTTTTAATATGGCAAACGAATATGAAGGTTATTATTCATTTTAGTATTATTTTGTTATAATTAATTCAAATTGAATATTGTGTTTGAGAACTACTTTTTATCTGGTCATTAGTAGTCAGGTGGCACCCCTGCGCCCCATATTAACCAACCGCCACTGGAGCATGATCCTGCTCAGTGATTGCTGGGAAAGCTGCATATATCTTCAGCCTCAAGCTGGAATGTGCCGGTGGTCAAAATCCCTTAATGCTTTCTATTTGCAGTTACACTGTTCTACCGCTAGATTATGTGTGTAAGCATGGTCAGAGTTATGCATATATTTACACACATTCCTAAGTATAAGTACAAATTAATAAATTCCATACTTTGTGTGGGAATGTTCGTACACACTCACTACGCACGCATCTGTGCGTAAGCACTGATGATAAATGAGGCCTCTGGTGTGATTCTATCGGCTTGATGGAGTCCCACTATATACAGCGGGGAAAATAAGTATTGAACACGTCAACATTTCTCTCAAAAAACATATTTCTAATCGAGCTATTGACATGAAATTTTCACCAGATGTCGGCATCTACCCAAGTAATGCTCACATACAAAGAAATCCAAACATTTATGTCCATAAATTAAATTATGTGTAA
>NW_007578468.1:275078-294510 GCF_000690725.1 Stegastes partitus
CACTTTATTACACATAACTTAATTTATGGACATAAATGTTTGGATTTCTTTGTATGTGAGCATTACTTGGGTAGATGCCGACATCTGGTGAAAATTTCATGTCAATAGCTCGATTAGAAATATGTTTTTTGAGAGAAATGTTGACGTGTTCAATACTTATTTTCCCCGCTGTACATGTCATTACCATAAAGCAGGCCCAACCCCAGGAGGATTATGTGAGACCCCTAGAAACAGGGGTGGAAAATCTCAACATTGCGCCATCCCCTAAAGCCTGAATCATACATGAATGATCTGAATCTACAGTCACTGGTGGAATGTGAATAAGGGCAGCCTGAAGCAGAACTCACCGGTCTGCGCTTGTACAGAAGGAAGAACAAGTGCATGAAGTTTACCACCAGAAATACCACATTCCAAACCATCACATCCATGTTGCACCTGTACAGAGTTGCCCAGGCAATGAAGAGACCACATCCTATCAGGATTAAAGACAAAAAGATGGAATGAGAACAGGTTTGGACACTGAAATGTTAGTCTAAAATCAAAGTGGAATACTTCAGCCTTTTTTTAATATACAATATATATTTGTTGGTACAGTGGGTCGGTGGTTGGCACTGTCGCCTCACAGCTAGAAAGTCCTGGGTTCAAATCTGGGCCTGGGAGGTTTCTGCGTGGAGTTTGCATGTTCTCCCTGTGCAGTGTGGGTTCTCTCCGGGTTCTCCAGCTACCTCCCACAGTCCAAAGACATGTTGAGGTTAGTTGGTGATTCTAAATTGTTCATAGCTGCGAATGTGAGTGTGCTTGTCTGTCTCTCTGTGTAGCCCTGTGATAGACTGGTGATCTGTCCAGGGTGGCCCCTGCCTTCACCCTGGGTCAGTTGGGATCGACACCAGCCCCCCACAACCCTAGTGCAGATAAAGTGGTGTATAGATAATGGATGGATGTTTATGTGGTTACTAGTTCTTACCATGTCAAGGAATCCATGAATTTTAATGTGGGCTATTGTTGTTTGCTTATGAGTTAGGGCAACTGGAAAACTAAAACACATATAGCTAAAGCAAAACCCTCAAGATACAACCTAACTTGCCATAAAATACAATACAATAAAAAGAAAAACATGTTAAACTGACATTATTTTTATAGTGATTCAGGACTCATTTCTCTCTAAATAGAATTTTTAATTACTTCAGAATTAGATCATTTAGTTTTCAACTGGTTGAAAATTTATTCTGGAACTTTTGCAATAGAGGAGCAAGGAAGCTATTCTGGTGGCACATGGTAGCCAAATACTTTACTGACACATGTACACATGTAGATAGCATCTCTTTGATGAAATTATATATGTATAAATATAATGAAAACAATAAAACCATAAACTGTTTTAAAGTTGCTCTACAAGCTTAACTGCTGTAGGTCTATTAGTTTACTTCCTCTGTTCTTTCTTTCCCTTTTAAGGTTAGCTTGGCTTCGACCAAAGTGCAATATAAACAAATGAATTGTCCAAAGAACAACCACATTTCCCATAATGCCTGCTGCTTCCTGTCTCCACTTTCCTTCCAAGTAGAAGATAAACATGTTGGAAGTGCTTTTTCCATCCCCCAGTCTCTCCTGCTTTATTCTGTATGTAAGAGCCTTTTAGGGCCTCAGCTCTGTTGACGAGACCTCTCTTTGTACAGACCAGGTTTTTATTCTATCAAAAGTAAACTATACTAAACCAAATCTTCCACAAACTTTTGCTAATAATGTACCAACAATTTTGATATAGAGGGCATTTTCAATAAGAGTAAAGATCTGCTCAGGTTATGGTGATTTATTTTTCCCCACTGTTCTGTGTGACAGTGTTATCTAAGGAATGCTGTCAGTAGGGAATGCCATAAACTGACCTGTCATCAAGACAAGGCGCAGCAGAATCATGTGCAGGCCCACAGTGGTCGGGATAATCAGGCCCAGCAGCAGGGACAAGTTCCCCAGATGGAAGAGTAGGTGGTGGGCTTGCTCCCACTCGTGGCAAGAGGTGCCATTGGGCTCCACAGTTAGGACTACTGGAGTAGATGAGGGGAACAAGGGCAACACGTTGAAGAGGAGGGGTGGCTCTGGGGTTGAAGACATCCTGCTGCAGAGTTACAGGGGTATGCAGGGGTATGGTTGGAGAAATGAGATTAACTTATTGTATTTCTACTCATTTTTAAAATACTGTTTTATTAGGATGTTATTGCTTGAAAAAGAGACAAAAAGAACTGGCAATTATCCTGTCTTCTTGAAAATTAATCTAGATGGTGACCCACAAGGCTTTTGAAGTCACTATATAAATATCCAAAACTACAAAACTGCTATTTTCCTACCATAGCTGTGAGGAAGTGCCTACATCTCCAGCTTGAAAGTACAACTATGAAGATTGTTTATATGGCTTTAACCACTTGGACAATTCACAAACAAACAATATATAAATGTAATCTAAATGGATGGAGAAACCATTATGTGGGTCAACAACATTAACAGGAAAGCAGCTATGTACATATGACTGTATATGTTGTGCTCAAAGATTAACTGATGCTCTCAGAATATTCACATTTTATAAATAATTATAAATGGCACAGAATGCTCCTGCTGTGACAGGAGCAGCTGCTTTGTTTTCCGTTCCAGGGAGCACTCACATGTAAAAATAGATAGGGACAGTCCTGTAGTTTAAGAGATATTTCTCATAGCTACAACTTCTAACTGCTTATCATAGTACGGAGAGGTAAAGACTTTATTAGACTACTTACCGATTGAACAGCAGCCGGTGGAGGTCTGAACAGTAAAGAAGAACGAGGTTTGTGTGAAAGACTTGAGTCGCTGTTGGTGCCTGCAGGCTTGACTCTCTGATAGGAGTCTGCACAATGTGCGTCGCACATTCCACATAGCTGAGGGGGAGAGACTAAAATAGGAAAGAAGGCGAAAGTGGTCCCTGGGAGGTTCAATAGGGGGAGACAGAACACAGGTTCACTCTGAAAATCATCTTCGAAACTAAACTGACACGTGACCCACTAACCGACTATCTATGAGACTTCTGTTTTTTTATTTCTGCTCTTAGCGGAAGAAAATTGTTTATTTCTTTCAAATACTTTAATATGTTTTTTAACATTATATGTTCTCCTCTTTCTGGCTGTCGTAAATTTGCTGCCATTTGTGTATAAGAACGAGGTATGTCTTCATTACTGCAATGCAAGGAGGCGATCATCAGTGGTCCGAATAGTCCCAGTGCATCTCAGGAGTCATTTAGAGAAGCTTGTAAGCATATAAATGTAGGATATGTGTGTAACAGCTGCTTGTGTTTTGTAAGGTTTTCATACAAATAATTATGTCACTGCTGCAAATATCCCTCTGTCAAACTGAAAAATCTGCCTCATAAAAAATGTATTTAACAGAAAATATAGATATAAATATTTAGACTTGAATAAACATATCAACTCTTTATAGTAATATAATACCAATAATATTGGTTTGACTTGCTGTTAGATCCTGACTGATCTAAAAACCTGAAATCTCAATGTTAGGGATAATTTGTAATTAATTGTCATGACCCCCCAGCCTCAGCCCCAGCCCTTGCGTGCCTCCCTCTTTTTCTCCCTGTCTCTCTTGCTCTCTGTCCCTCTCCCCTTGTCGAGTTTACACCAGGCACCAGTCTCTCCTCTACTCATCATGAACTCTATTCAAGCCCCGATCCAGGGGCCTCATTTATCATCAGTGTGTACGCACAGATATGTGCGTAGAGTGTGCGTACGAACATTCCTACGCAAAGTATGGAATTTATCAACTTGTTCTTATACTTAGGACTGTGCGTAAATATATGCACACCTCTGACCATGTGTACACACATAATCTAGCGGTAGAACAGTGAAACTACAAATAGAAAGCATTCGGGGATTTTGACCACCAGCACATTCCAGCGTGAGGTTGGAGACATATGTGGCATTTCCAGCCACTACTGAGCACTATCAAGCCGGCAGTGTTGGATGCCATAACTCCCCTGGTCCCAGCCTACATCCAGTTCCCTTACAGCCATCACCGATGAGCCCAAATCAAACGGGGACTTAACGCCGTCGCTGGATTCCCAAACATATGTGGAGCCATAGACTGCACTCACATCACAATCAAAGCAGCATCACTAAACAAGCTTATTTTTGTAAATAGAAAAGAGTTTTATTCAATCAACATACTGATAATTTGCGATGCGCATTTGTGGCTATCCAACGTTGTTGTCCGGCGGCTTGGAGGAACGCACGACTCATTCATTGAGCAGAACAGTTCTGTGGGTGCGTCTCCAAGCAGGAGCTGCTGAAGACGGCTGGCTTAATGGTGATTGTCACAGAGTGTGGAAATGTTTTAGCTGGAATTTGTTTGGTTATTAAAACATGTCATCTGTAGTGATCAGGGTTGCCCGCTGGGTGAACGTTCGGTATTAATTCGTCCTCCTCCAGTTGCAGCCATTTCTCTTTTATGGACTGTGATGCGTTTTTTGGCACTGAGCTTAACGTCAAACCACTTTTTAAAATTTTTGCCAGCGATGTCTCCTCTGACCCAACAGAAATAACTGCGGTGGTTATCTTGTCCCATGCAATATTTCTTCTTTCGCTGCTTATCCCAATGTTTCACGCACCAAACAACATTTTCTGGTTTGCTTCAACCTCGCTGACAAGTACCTTGATCTCAGTTTCAGAAGAGTTCCTCTTTTTCGCCCTTTTGCCATGATGATGACGGCAGGTGAGGAAAAAATAAATCTTCACTTGCTTTATAAAGAGGCGTGTTGTTGCCCTATATGGTGATTTGGGGGTGTTCCTGAAGGCAACGTGCACGAGCACGGAGGTTAAGAACAAGGGGGATTAATCAACACTGATGTGCGTACGACCCCCGTACGCACATTTGATAAATACAGATTTTTTTGTACTTATGCACACTCTAAATTTAATTCGTATGACAGAATTCAGAAGCTTTTCTACGCACTGATGATAAATGAGGCCCCAGGATCCTCAGCGTCTGTGACCTGCTGTACAACTCCGGGTTCAGTCCGCTGTCTCCGCCTAGAGTGACGTCACAGCCGATCCACCACAGCACAGTGACCCCGCTGGCGTGGCACGCTTCCTCCACCCTCACCTGTGTAGCCAGACACTGGCAGGTAATATCAATCTCCTTAATTCTGTTTAGCTCATCCAATCAGGCTGTGGAGGAAAGTCTCGATGTTCGTGTTTAAAGATCAGTTTTTAAATAAATAATTTAAGAAAACAAATAAAGATTGAAGGCCTTCATAGGACAGTGCCATGACTGTTTAAGGTAGCTGTTGGAGCTAATACATAAAATTAAAAAGTTGTGGAGTGAAGAATTAAAGTTAACTTTAATTTAAAAAAAACCAAAAAAAACAAAATTGTAGTTTGTTAACAAGAATATTGAGGTTGCAGATATATTCATATTTTCATTTATACAGATTATCAGATAGTGCAGTTGAAGGTGTGGAGGTGCAACATGATCTATAGCAGTGCAGAGATGAGCATGATCATGAACAGAGCCTAATGCACTAACAATTCCAGTCCTCTGGGCCGAGGCTCCAGATTGAGACCAATTTTGAGAAAACTACAGTTAAAAAATAAAAAATAAAGAAAAATTCGGATGGTTTCAGTTGTGTGGGTTAATCATGAAGCTGTTGAGCTGTCGCTTTAAACCAGGGATGAGCAGCTGCTACGTTAGCTGCATTGCACTTTTAACCTAAGTGGCTGTCAGTCTGTCTTGCCTGGTGCTTAAAACAAACTGTTTAACTACTGTGTGTTTCAAAAGCGGCAACTCGGTCCTTGGTCATCTCGGGCTATTCTGAAATTAGAAAATACTGTTTAATTGCTTCCGAAGTAATTCAGTCCCACCTGTCTGAGTACTGCAGGCACCAATCAGCAGTTAGCCTTTGGATCCTGTGCCAACGATGTGGACTCTCTCCCAAGCAGTACACGACTCATTCTCTCTGCATTGGTGCAGCCACTACTGCAGCTTCTGTCGCTCCATCATAGACAATCAAGGCTATGGGTCGCTGGAGCTCTGGAGCATATCAACATTACATTCG
Organism: Stegastes partitus; assembly: GCF_000690725.1. Classification (NCBI taxonomy): domain Eukaryota; kingdom Metazoa; phylum Chordata; class Actinopteri; family Pomacentridae; genus Stegastes; species Stegastes partitus. The sequence goes on from NW_007578468.1 coordinate 281,161, forward strand.
CCCTGATACTAACGAAATGTTATCAGCCCAAAAAGCTATGAGTAGCGCATGTAGTTCGTAGTTATGAATAAATCCTATTGGCAGTAATCCTGTTTCATCGAAGGTAACATTTCCTATCATGAAATATTTCTTTACAATCATTCTAATCAGTGCGCTGCCAGGTGCGTAATGTTTTCCAGCTGGGGGCAGTTCTATCTAGTAGGTCCGCCCACTGCAGACCTAGAGTTGGGGGTTTTCGGTTCCTTCCCACTGTTGCGGACTGCTTGCGGACTGCTGAAGCTTATAGGGAATCCAGATGTTTTGGATTGTTGGGTGTTTCTGTTTCTGCCTTTGTGAAGCGCTATGAGATGACTTGTTGTTGTAAATATGCGCTATACAAATAAAATTGAATTGAATTGAATTGAATTAGAGTACACGTCATGCTTGATTTCCCACACACATTTACACATAGAATATTTCCTCTGGATCAGGCCACTGTAATGCCCAGTGCCCTACCGCATGTTCTCTGCCTGCTCTCGGCACACGCCGATCCTCGCACGCAGTTGAGAAGGCCTCGGATGCTCACCAGAATTCAGAGTGAAATGCGACTAAAGGTGTCGCATTCATCTTTCCACACAGCCCTCCATGTGCTAACCAGAGGTACCCTGAGTGCCAATAGGTACCGGGATGAGATCCTCAGACCCACTGTAAGACCATATGCTGGTGCAGTGGGCCCTGGGATCCTTCTGATGCATGACAATGCTAGGCCTTGTGTGTCTGCAGTTCCTGCATGATAAAGGCATTGATGCTATGGACTGGCCTGCCCGTTCCCCAGACCTGTATCAAATTGAGAACATCTGGGACATCCTGTCTTGTTCCATCCACCAACGCCACATTGCACCACAGACTGTCCAGGAGTTGACTGATGCTTTTATCCAGGTCTGGGAGGAGATCTCTCAAGAGAAAATTCGCCGCCTCATCAGGAGCATGCCCAGGCGTTGTAGGGAGGTCATATAGGCATGTGCACGTCACACACACTACTGAACCTCAATTTGACTTGTCTTGAGGAATTTCCACTGAAGTTGGATCAGCCTGTAATGTGATTTTCCACTTTTATTTTGAGTAAGATTCCAAATTCAGACTTCCATGGGATGATTTTGATTTACATTGATCATTTTTGTTACATTCTCAACGCATTCCACTATGTAATGAATAAAGTTTTTAAACTGGAATATTTCATTCATTGAGATCTAGGATGTGTTATTTTAGTGTTCCCTTTATTTTTTTGAGCAGTGTATTTGAAACCACAGAAAGTCAAATTAAGAGATTAACGAGGGACATTATCATGTGAGTTGACACTCATGTTTTTTATTGTGTCAGGGTGTTCAAACAGTATGTTACTATTCAGTGCTGGATACTCTTCTGTCTTTGACACAGAAATTTTCTTCAGAACATTGCTTTCTAAGGGTATCGCACACACATTGTATTGTGTATAATTCTATTAAAGCCAACAATTAGATAGGATTTTAGTTAACACTCTTTCACCTTGACTTACCAAAACTAATTTCTACATGCAGTGAGTCAGCTCTAAGTGTTTAAGGCCTAGGAGAGTGTATGAATGTGTTCAGGAAAACCTTACACCCTGTGCTAGCACTTGTGGGAGGTCATATGTCTTTTCTAATTCGGTCCTGGTATGTGACAGTAACTTGGTAAGCGGAGATCATAGCGGTGCCCGGCTCTGTCAAAAGCCTTGTCATTGAGCGAGTACAGCTTTTCTGCTATGTCATTGCGCACAACCAAGGCAAAGATCTTGGCTATGTAGCGATGCTTAGCGAAAAGCAGGTAGAGTTTCTTCCTTCTCCACGCCACATATCGGCATGGGTTGTCAGCACTCAGGGTCACCTGCGTAGAGAAAAACAGAAGAAGTTACGATTTCGACAAATAATCCTGTAATGACATTTCACTTCTTAACTGATCAAACTGTCAAACATTACTAAGATTTATGGTCATCAACTGGATTTGTTTCCAAATTTTATTGTACATGTAGCCTAGCATGACATTTACAGTTGGGTCCACAAATGTTGGGACAGTGATATTTTGACTCTGAAATTAAACAAAGATGCAATTGTAGTGATCACTACTTGTATTACTGCTGCTCTCACTTTCCACATCTTTTCTAGCACTTCTCTTAGCTGAATATGAATTCAGTGAGTACAATAGGTATGTTAGGTATGTCACAGTTCAGGTTTGGACCCAAATGCAGACACCACAGCAGACAGGAACAGGTTTAGATGAAAACTAAGTTCATTTAATAAATGAATGCAAAACCAACGGGTATGGAAGTGAACTGGGGTCCGTTTCACGAAGCAGGTTCAACAAACTCAGAGTCTAATCCTGAACTTTGAGTTGCTCTACTCTGAGATTGGAAACTCTGAGTTTTCGGTTCCACAACAGTGGATCTGAGTTAATTTAATCAACTTGGAGTAGTTTCACCTGGAGTTAAGCCCATGCACCACAACTATAAAAAGCCAGCATCAATAGACCCCGATTCGACGAGTCACCATGCAAGGGGGAAGCGGAGGGCTGCATTTTCCACCCACTAGAGCTCCTCTTTGATGGCTCTGACAGGTTTATATCCAGGGAAAACAACAGAGATGGTAAAAGACATTTCAGGGTGAAGCACACTGTTCTGACCGCCCTGCATACAGGTGCCTTACTCGGCCTGCACTACAGGTGCTCTGCATCTCCGATATTGTAGAAAAAACTTCCATTCGCAAAGAACAATACACAAGATAGATAGATAGATAGATAGATAGATAGATAGATAGATAGATAGATAGATAGATAGATAGATAGATAGATAGAACCTTTTAAACCTTGTGGACTGCTTGCGGACTGCTGAAGCTTATAGGGAATCCAAATGTTTCGGATTTTTGGGTGTTTCTGTCTCTGCCTTTGTGAAGCGCTATGAGATGACTTGTTGTTGTAATATGCGCTATACAAATAAAATTGAATTGAATTAAAATTGAATTGAACCTTCCCCGCAGGGGAAATTTTAATAACAGCAGCTGTCAAAAATAAGATTCAAATCCACGCCTCCAGGGGTGATCGTGACTTGAACATACTACCTCAGACCGCTCAGCCGTCCTGAGCACCACGATATGTGTTGGGATGTGAGAGCATGACTACGGTTAGTGATGCTGCACCGGCAAGGACATATTAGGTTGTATGTAGATCAGGGATGTCAAACTCATTTTCATCCCAGGCCACATAAACATTATGTTTGACCTCAAAGGGCCAGTTGTAATTCTAAGACTGTATAAATGTAACAACTCCTTTACATATTGTTATATAATTGTCTCTGCATTTGATTGTTATTTATTCTATGTACAACTATTGTGTTGTTAGATGTTCCCTGAACGCCTCTCATGCTGCTCCGTTAGATACTACATTTTACCGATGTTCCCTGAACGCCTCACATGCTGCTCCGTTAGATGCTACCAGGTGTCTGCAGTGCAGCTCCTCTGACAGGTAAGCGACCAAACATTAGTTGGAAAACAGTGGCAAGCGCATTCTACACAAATTTGCCCAAGTTGAAAAGTTTTCTATTAGCAGCCTTTCTAGCAGAGGTTTCTATGAACTGATTTTTCTATGTTGTGAGCGCATTTTAAATGTCCAGACCACTGGCCATCATGTTTATAGAGTCAGAATTGTGATCGTTGTTAAAATTTGAATCTTCCAGATTGAATGTGGGGCGACTTTTTCTTCCTGACTGACTCAGTCAAGATCTGTCTGCCTTCACCTGAACACTTTCATCATCAGGTGTGTCGGACCTCTCCCTCTCTCCCCTCACGTGTTGCTTTTTTTTAAAAAAAAGAAACACAATCGGCCATGTATCGTTGTGTCATTGAAACACAGTAACAGTGAAACTGACTGTTTTACCGTCAGGCAGAGAGAGACTGAGTCAATGTGGAAGAAATATGACTATCTCCAACCACAATAACTGGTGCAGCAGCTACCTGTGCTGACGGAAGGAACCAGATCAGCCTGATGATCATCATTCACTCGCACAATGCGACCATGTGACACTTTAGCTCACACACACTCAGAAATGGTCACACATGAGAACATTTTGGTCGCAGTCTGGAGCCCTGTGTAGGCACATTGCTGTGTTATTATAGCATAAATAACATTATATTACATTATTTTATATCAGGTAAATCCCATTAATTTATCAGTTTAAGAAACACATATCTCTCGCGGGCCACATAAAATGACATGACGGGTCAGATTTTGACATATGTGATGTAGATGATGGACTATGACATGAAACTGTACTGCTCAAAGAGAGAACTGTCTTGAAATGCTAGAACATCTATGGCGGTCTGATAGCCATCTCCAGACCAATATTTAATTCTCTGCGCAGTAATACTGCACCTTCATCCACGAGATCGCTATTAAAAGGACATGCCATGTCAGTGAAAAAAGTCGCCTCCTACTAACCTTCTAATACAGACTACTGACTCTGATTGAGAGCCAGTTTTATCATAGTGTTTGATGGGTTTTGCCACTGCACTTGAGGATACATTCAAAGTTCTTGAAACTTTCTGGACTGACTGACCTTCATAGTAATGATGGACATTTGTTTCTCTTTCCTGAGTTGAGTGGTTCTTGTCATGCTATGGATTACGACAGTAGTCAAATAGGGCTATTCACTGTGTACTATCCCTACCTCTACACAAGACAACTGATGGTCTCAAACACATTAAGAAGGCAAGTAATTCCACAAATTGACTCTTGATGAGGCACAGCTGTTAACTAAAAAAACATTCCAGGAGACTAAGTCTTGAAGCTGATTGAAAGAATGCCGAGGTTGTGCAAAGCTGTCAAAGCAAAAGGGGGTACTTTAAAGAATCTAAAATATAAAACATATTCTGGTTTGTTTAACACTTTTTTCTTTACTACATAATTCCATATGTGTTCTTTCATTGTTTCAATGTCTTCAGTATTAAACTACAATGTAGAAAATAATTAAAGTAATTAAAAAAAACATTTAATAAGAACGTGTCCAAATTTCTTGACTGTTACTGTATTACTTTTTAGACTCACACCAAACATACACAATAACTGCAATAGTGGCAAGTTCTAAATTTTTCAGAAATCCCGTGTCCAACTGTGCTCAACCCACTTGAGGAACATTCGGTGACCCCTGTGCTACAGCCCAATCTGTATGTGGCTGCTCCTGTAAAACTGATCCATATATTTTTCTGTGTTCAATATGGGGCGCAATGCAACCGTCTGTGCAGACCACTGTAGACTTACAATAGCATGAACAGAAGCACATGCACATCCGCAGAGTCTCTTTTCGAAGCCAACATCGGTCTACTCATACCAACATAGAAAACATAAATTGGCCCTATCTATATACTGCATACAATGTCAACTAGGACATGCTTTCTGGGCTAATGAAGATTCATAGACCTAAAGTTGGGGCTATAGACAGAAAAGCTCGACTTCTGCTGACAGTTTGCTAAATTCCCAATCCTGAGTTATTAATTTCTGAAGTATTTTTGCACATGTACAGTAGTTAAAATGAACCTGGAATACACCCTCCTCTGACGGTCTGAGTGAGTCCCATTCAGGTGAGTCCAAAAACTGGAAAGGATAGATGTAATGCAGGAACTCTCCATTAATTGTCACACGGATTCTGTGGGACAATAGAGGGAAAGGTGATATTAATTTTTTTTGCTTTGCAACAGAAAACAATATAAAGGCAGAGACAATATTGTGTCCAGAGGACATGAAACTGCTGCTAAAATACTTATCAGTGATTTTGCTTTTTTTTTTTAATGTTTTTTTTTTTTTTATTTTCAATTCATGTCAAAAATCCACTCCTTTAAAGTATATCACCATATATTGTGGTGATGCAGGAACAATATTAATGTTAAAATAACATTGTCACATTTAACAATATCTTATTGGTCAAATGTCCCATTATCATATCATGTTGAGAGCCATGCAAACAGAGTGACTCAAAAACCTCACCCTGACTATCAGACTTGTCAACAGTCCTAGTTATGATTAGATTTTGATGTTGACACTTTCTTTATTGCCACAAAACAGTGTTATTGGCAACTGTTTTGGTACAGCATGGTATCTAAGTTCCACTGCAGCAAAAGAGAGGAAAAAAAAAAAACTACTACCAGCACACACACACACACACACACGGGAATGTGAAAATATCTAAGTATGTGTACAGTTAAGTTCCCCAACATATCAGTGGCCCAATTTCTATATGAGCAGTGCAAACAAGTCCAGTCTTAGTTTAGTCCTGTGCAATTCAGTATGCATGCAGGCCTATGCCAAGCGCTTTTAAAATTAAATCAGTGGGGCAGACAACCAGCAATTTAGCTTTCACTTGTGGAAACAACACTTTGATCTGTTGAATTGTTAATAAAAGACATCAATAAAACAATTTTGACACCTCTATGCAATATCACATAAATGCCAAATAATTCAAAATTGTATTACTAAATTATTAAACTGTAATACAGTGAATGTAATACAATTATTGCAAAGCAAAGAAAGTCAATTCATAATTAGGATTCAAAACTTTTGTTTTTAAAATATTTTGTATGGCTGTGTTTATTTTTGACGATAGACTCAGTCCTCCTGAGCATGGAGTATACCATCCATCCATCCATAATCTATACACCGCTTAATCTTCACTAGGGTCGCAGGGGGGCTAGAGTCTATCCCAGCTGACTTAGGGCGAAGGCAGGAGACACCCTGGACAGGTCACCAGTCTATCACAGGGCTACACTTAGAGACAGACAACCAAGCACACTCACATTCACACCTAAGGACAATTTAGAATCACCAATTAACCTCAACATGTTTTTGGACTGTGTGGGGGGCAGCCGGAGAGAACCCATTCTGCATGCAGAAAGACCCCGGGTATCCTCACTGGGATGCAAACCGGCGACCTTCTTGCTGTGAGGCAATGATGCTAACCACCGTGCCACCTTGCAGCTCTGTAGTATACCAGTTTGCACAAACTGGGAGAGTGATGTTCTGCCATTTTCAAAAGAAATTTTATTCAGTTGGCCTCTGCTGGAGGGGTCACTGTAATGAAAAGGGAGCAGTGCACTATTTTTTTCTTTAAAATACCCCAAAGATGTCGTATAGGTTTTGAGTCAGGTGACATAGTTAGGTTGTTGTTATTTTTCATAGTTTTTACTCTTTTGTCCTTTTAGAAATTCTTGTGTGATTTTTGCAGCAGGCTTTGAAATGTTTTTATGCTGGAATATTCTCCTTCTGCCACGCTACTGGAGATCCAGGAGTCATCTTGTTCCAAAGTACATTTGTAAATGCCCAGCCATTCATGGTGCTGTCTACAAATGTCATGTCCCCAAACTCCGATCTCCCTACTCAACTGTTTGGACTATACAGTTACTGTGGTAGTCTTGGTTAGGTTTATGCCAAACATGCTGGACCCAAAAACATTTTATCCTGGTGTCATCTGACCAATGAATGTGCTCCCACTATTATTTAGGCTTCTTTTAAAGCTCTTTAGCAAAGCTTCATATTTTTTCTTCCAGCCACAGAAGTTGATGTAATGTAGTGTCCAGTGACGTGCGGTGAGGTTCATGGCTGGTGAGGCACTGACTTCATCAGAATCCGATTTACAAATGTATGCACTCTACAGAGTAGCTCATTTGCTATTTGATTGGCAGCAGTTTACGAGTTATGTTTCATGTCTGCATTCTTTACACATACAAACTGTAGACCACAAAACGCACATTTCATTTAAAAAAAAACAAACAAAACAAACCTTTTTGCTGTTACCTTTACGTATAAATAAAGTCCATGCGCCACTCCTTCTGCACAAAAATATCCGTTACTTTCTGGTAAAAGTGCTACTTATCTTCCTTCACTGTGCGAGAGAACTGCCTGCCTCACCTAGAATCTCTTCTCAGCCGTTTATGATGGCTCAGCATACAAAACACGTTACACACATACAGTTGGTGCCAAAAAAAAAAAAACACTGTACATTATTATATACATCAGCTACTATGGACTATATAAACTATGGAAAATCAGTTCATATGTTAAATGTGTTTGAAATGTTTTATTGGCAACATACAGACAGCAGCATGCTGTCACTGCATGGCAGCCAGCGTAGTTAGCAAGGGATTACGCAAGCCAAGGTGAGGCTCAGCTCGCTGCTGCCTCACATTCTCTTCCAATCATTTGAAAGGGAAATTGCGAAAATTCAGCGATTTTGAATAAAAAACAAAATCATCAAAATTGGTGAGGCTAAATTAAAAAAATAAATAGTTTATAGTACAAATTATCATTTAAATGACTTTATCTTTTTTTTTTTTTTCCTTTCCATGATGGCAGGTGAGGCTCTCACCGCACATCACTGGTAGTGTCCATTGCACTGTCTGTTAGTTTTTCAGAGCTAGACTGTGCAAGTAGAGCACTGGAGCTATTTTAGAAGGTTGACCACTGCAGCTCTGTGGTGCTATGGCTTATTCTACACCTCCTGAATACTGCTGTAACTGTGTTTCCACAGATTTCTTTTTTAATTGGTCACCTATCTTTCTGTATCTTTTCCACTTAAGTCTTATATTTACATTTTTCATTTCCTCTTCCTCTAGCAATTGTTTTCCATGTGGAGCCATGATGCAGACAGACACAGTCCATAAGCTGCGAAAGTTCTGGTATTCACAGATCATTTTACAACCATGTTCATGCAGTTAGGCTTATTGGAAATCACAGATGTACTCAATTTCATTTCAGTGATCACAGGTTTTCTATATTCAGTCATCAGAGGTGTCATCACTTTCATTGCATAGAGTTTCTATTTTGGGGATTGTAGTTTCAGTAAAATCGAATATATTTATTTTTGATTGATCATAATAGGAAATGCTTACCAACTTAGAACAAAGGCCATTATTGAGAGATAATTAAATTTGAAATCATTTGACATTTAAGTGATATTGCACAGGAGTGTAATCTATTGTATACTGTGCATTTCGTTTAGTCAGAAGGGATTTATCGATACCTTTAACTGAATTATTACAATTGAATTGCCACATACTGTAATAGAATTGTGAGTAATGTAATATCCCAGTACAGATATTATTTATTAAAATTGTAACCACACAAAACTATATTTTGGATATTTCGGATATATTCAGCTATGTCAAAGGTTCTATACAAATGAAGTTTGTTACTGTTTTTACCTCTGCTTTGACCTTTGTTGCATCAGAATTTACCATTTTTGGGACACAGCATCTGTCTCGTCAAACATATTTGTTAGTTACATTTGCTCACAGTTCACAACACACAAAATACACCTTTTAATTGGATATGAGAGAGTCGTTCATTAGTTAAGAGTTGTTTGTACACTGAATATCAGACAAGCAAGTACTGTTTTCATTTTTCTAAAGCGTTAAAAAATAACAGTGCTTTCCTGATGGATTGTCAAGTCACTGGACGTATTACAAAAACAAGTTACAGCTCACTGTAACAGCTGCTGGACAAGGTTTATCAGCTGCAATAGTGGAATTAGTTTTGTGTGTGTTTTAATAGCAAAATGTGGTCACGTTTACATGTAACAGGAACTACCACAAAGATAGTTTGGGACACTGTGGCTTATATAATATGTTTGTCTCTCTGCCAACACACTGGACATCACTTGCCATTATTTGCCTTGTTTATGATGTATTAATCAAAGCTCCAGCAGAATCGAGGTGTCGATTGGTAATGAGCTCTGCTAAAATGCTAAATAAGTTAGATTTTGGTGGCAAATTTCTTGCTTTTGCAGACGTTATGCTATATCAAAATATTGTACATGCAAAATGCTTTTGTGATAATAATGGCTTGTTTGCACAGAATTTGTTAGCTCACCATGTGTCAGTGACTTTGCCAGCTTGATTGTAACTTTACAAATTAGCTCCAGGGTGTCTCTGCTAAATAATATTTAGCTGAATAACTTTGTGTTTTAATCATTTCTGGAGCTAATACCATATAGTTGGCTGTGAGACATGTCAGTCTGTTTTACCAGGCACACACCCAGCTGTTTCGTTTGTTAATATGAAGTATTATGTTGTTAGTCTGGGCTGCAAGGTGGTTCGGTGGCTAGCAAGAAGGTCGCCAGTTCGCATCCCGGTGAGGACACCCGGGATCTTTCTGCGTGGAGTTTGCTTGTTCTCCCCATGCAGTGTGAGTTCACTCCAGGTTCTCCAGCTTCCTCCCACACAGTTCAAAAACATGTTGAGGTTAATTGGTGATTGTAAATTTGAATGTAAGTGTGCTTGGTTGTCTGTCTCTAAGTGTAGCCCTGCAATTGACTGGTGACCTGTCCAGGGTGTCCCCTGCCTTCACCCTGAGTCAGGTGGGATAGGCTCCAGCCTCCAAGCGACCCTTGTGTGTATAGATTATGGATGGATGGATGTTGTTAGTCTGCTGTATCTTGTCCCTGTGTATTTTCTGGAGCTCTTACCCTTGGACAGTAAAAGAGAGATGGATGCAGCAACCAGCCCTGAAAAGGGAAGCCAACCTGACAGTGTCAAAACCTGCAAACAACTAGTGCCATCATGAGTGGACTCCAAGAAGCCTTCGCTCCAGTAGACACTAATGTTAAACCCAAAAATGAGAAGTCAAGAAAAGACAATTTGACCACAGGTCGTGAGAATTTTTTTGTTTATTTTCCTGGCCAAAACCAGAGATCTGGTGATCTATCTGAAAATAATCCATTCATCCATCCATTATCTATACACCGCTTAATCCTCACTAGGGTCTCGAAGGGCTGGAGGCTATCCCAGCTGACTCAGGGCGAAGGCAGGGGACACAGGTCTATCACAGGGCTACACATAGAGACAGACAATCAAGTACACTCACATTTACACCTACAGACAATTCAGAATCACCAATTAATCTCAATGTGTTTTTGGACCTTGGGAGGAATCTGGAGAACAAGGAGAGAACCCACGCTGCACGGGGAGAACATGCAAACTCCACACCGAAGGATCCCAGGCATCCTAACCGGGACGCGAACCGGGGATCTTCTAGCTGCACGGTGATGGTGCTAACCACCGAGCCACCTTTCAGCCCTCAACTGAAAGTAATGCTATACTTAATTTAATGTAGGGTGTCAAAGTTGGGGGTGTGGCTGCTTGATTGACTGGTCGTATGGCCGAGGCAGCCATGACATTTATCGTGAACTCGACTTTCTATTTATAGGTGTACTAGCAGTATATTTTCACTTGTTTTAATCAGTTTTTAGTTCAGTGCAATTATTAACTGTTATTGGGCTGATTGTACCATCAAACCCTGAAATCAGTTCAATATCCTGTTTGGTAGGTAAATGTTTATTTTCTTAAAAGGTGCTGGTTTTAATTCACTTTTTATGCACCACAGAAGTTGGTGCACTTTATTTCTGCATGTACTGACGAGAGAAGAGAGTTGTCAAAGTAAATATTACAGCTGAATTACCGATGCACCATGCTAACTAAGTTAGCTGGTTGGTCTAGATCATGGGTTGACAACCTTAAACACTAAAAGAGCCATTTGGACCCGTTCCCCACGGAAAAGAAAATGAGAGCCACAAAACCCTTTTGACATTTTTTACCTATATACTATTGAAAAACTATAGTGTGTTGAGGGTTACTTTAAAAAAAAAATACTCAAGTCTATTTGAATCCTCTTCCTATATATGAAATAAAAAGCCGAACTTAAATTATCCACCTGCAGCAAAGTAAAAATGACATCTGGTTGGCCTGCTGACTGCAGCTGGGGCTGCTGCACCAGACTCCTGACCGCCTGTGAGCGCTTTGGGACGGTGAGAAGCTCATGACAGCACTCGCTGCTCGTTATGGACAGTACTAAAGAACGGTATGTGTTCTCACGTCAGTTTTTAACACACCAGAAGAGTCTCCAATAACACCAGAAAGAGTTGCTAGATTGTTGCTCGTCGCTTTTGACAAAGAAAAAAAAAAGATGCCAAGAGGATTTGGAAAGTTGCCAGATATAGCGAGAAAGTCACCGAGTTGGCGACACTGTGCGTGCCGGTGGGTGTCGCACATAGGCGGTTTTATTTTCATGTTACAAGATTGCCATAATCTTCAAATTTAGAATAATAAAAATAAAAATAAAATAAATTTAAATGTAATACTCATCATTTAATTTCCACAGCCACAAGGAGCTGAGGTATAAAAGAATCATATGAGGCTCCAGGGCCGCGGGTTGCTGACCACTGGTCTAGATTGATAAAAAGCTAAATGTACCAACATTAAGCTAATTAAGGTTGTCTTGTGTTTGTATCCAGGCTGAAGTATATTGCAGTAATATAATGCGGTACAATAAATAAATAAAACTGTCTGTGGGGACAGATCGTTAATTGACAGACACGTCAAATATTAAAGTCTATGACTCAACCTACACATTTAACATAGAGGATAGAAAGAAAGCAACTGTGCAGCATCTGCAGCCCTTCCTTTCTTTGAGTGCTTTTAAAACTCAAAATAGGAAATCTGTCCAGGCTTACTTTGAAATGAACCATTGTTGTTAAAGCTGATACTGTGATATTCTCTGTGAGGGCCTTCTGTCAGCACAAAGGAATGCTTAAGGATGAGTCATACATGTTAGAATTTCAATTTACAACTGCTGCTGTTCATTCACAAAATTAAGGAATTCTTCTTTTTTTTAACTTGTGTAAAAAGTTGAAAATTTTGACAGCAAAAAAATTAACCACTTTAAAAGCACAAACTCATGTCTGAAAAAAACAGGAAATTGTAATTGAAAATCACATTTCTAAAAGAAAAAACTATTTATTTATTTTTTTTTTTTTAAACTGGAAGAAATCATTTTGAATATCGGGGTCCTCACCAGGATTTTTTTTTCTTCTTTTTTACAGCATACGAATACGCTAGCGAATAGCAGTGTTAGCAGCAAAGACGACACTAGAGAAACTATCAGCGCTTGTTCAATATTTTCCCACTACATGCCCTTAAAAACAGCGTAACGGCCCAATTTGCAGCGTATTTGTTTCAGGCAGCATAACAGGCTGTTACTCTGTTATGTTTTTCATGTGGAACTTTTATAAAGCCAGTTTATTTTAATGCTAATTAAGGTTGTTAATTACAAATATTTAAATTCCATTTATTTCCTTTCTCAATTCCTAATTTTAATTTGAATGTTAAAACTTCATTTTGGATGACAAATTATTTTTTTAAATGACAACTGAAGAAGAAAGCCATTGTCTTTTATTGTGATGGTCAAAGACCCCTGAATTCATTCCCTGTTGCCATGTGTTTTCCCATCACCTTTTGTCATGTGTTTTCCTACCTCCTGTCACAG